>NW_020706720.1:0-2128 GCF_002925995.2 Terrapene triunguis
CGGGGGCCAGCTCAGCACATAGCTCCAGGAAGGTTGCTTTACTCATCCTGAAGTTCTGTACCCACTGATCATCATCCCACACCTCCATGACAATGCGATCCCACCAATCAGTGCTTGTTTCCCTAGCCCAAAAGTGATGCTCTACCGTATGCATCTGCTGTGTGAATGCACAAAACACTGATAAGTTGCTGCTGTCCATATCACACTCGGGTGCCTGAGATTCATCCTCTGCTAACTTTGCGAGTAACTCTGTGAGTAGCTGTGCTGCCATGTGCGATATCCTCACGACAGCTAACAGCGCGTAGGAGAGAAGTGCGGGATCCATCCTCTCACTGCAGCTGCTGGCGCGCGCTACAACAGAATGACAGTTGGAAAAGTGGCGCGAAAAGAAGCCAGAGAACTTTGGAGGGGTGGGACACAAAGCGGTGCATGACGGTACATTTTGCACATCCCAGGATGTGCCGGGCTCCGTTTCCACATTCCCCCAACCCCTAGTGACGGATGGTGTCGCCAGGCACTGTGGGATACATACCCACAGTCCATTGCTCTCTCTGTCTACAAAGGTGCCCCAAATGTGGACACGATCTGTCGACAGACAGAGCAAATGTAGACATGCTTTGGCGACTTTGCTTTTGTCGATTTTCCCTTGTTGACATTAGTTTCATCGACAAAACTTCCCAGTGTAGACAAGTCCTCTGTGGTGTAACCTGGGCTGTCATCTGCTTTCCCTAGGCATCATTCAGCTAAGTGATGTGGATTTAGCTTTTTCCAGTCATTCCCACAGCCCCTGGATCATTTCTCTCCCTCTTCTACAAGTGCCCTCTCGTCTGTCAGTACCTTGGTGCCCAGAACTGAATGCACGGCCTCATGGATGGCTCAGGGGGAGATGGACAGTGGAGTGTTTAATTCTTTTCCCTCCTGCCCAGCATCCCCAAATACAAATGAAAGTACAAACACTTGGACCCAACGTAAGCCCCACACCGCAGGCACAGGGAAGAGGCTGCAACCAGCCCGTGACTGCCAGCCCCTATGACTGGGCTCCTGCTCCCAGTTCCTCCCCCAAGTGAGCTCATTCCTTGGCACTGTGGAAGTGGTACTCAGTGGGCAGGATCAGCTCCATTTCTAGCTCACGGAGCCCAGCCACCCTCTCACAGCTACCTTCTGCCTGAAGGAATGAGATTTGCTTTCCCAGCCCCCTCCCAGCTGCAGCAACTGGAGCCGGATTGGCTGGCAGTACGAAGTGCCCCTGAGTGACCTAGAAGCCATGAGTTACTGAGCTCGGCTGCCAGCCACTTTCATCAGGGCAGGGGCAGTACTAGCAGTAAAGGGGGTCCCAGTTCCCAGAGGCCAGCTGGAGCTGGGAGAGACTGAGAATCGGACTCTCTCCTCCTCCTCTCCCTGCTGCCACAACCCAGCTGGAGCTGCAGAGAGGCGGCTGCTGGGGATAGTGGCGTCTCTCCCTGGCTGCCGCATACAGCCCAGCTGGGGCTGGGAGTCCTGGGACACCCCAAACTTAAGTTTCCATACCCCCACCCACCTCCTATTTCCCCCTCCTACCTCCATCCACTCCCTATTTCCCCCCACCTACGCCCTATTTCCCCCACCACCTCACCTTCCACATCCTCTCTCCAGAGTCCAGGTGGCACCTAATTAGTGGAGTCACGCCTGCATGGCTCCACTAATTAGTTGTGCGGCCCTTCCATTACCTCATGCGCAGGCACGCGCCTTAGAGGGAACTATGGTTGCCGGGCAGCGTGCCCCCATCCTTCCCAACCCCGGAGCGCTGAAATGCCGGGTAGCGCAGCCCCAGCATTGCCTCAGCCCCAGAGCGCAGGGAGGCCAGGCAGCATGGACTCAGCCCTGGAGAACCGGGAGGCCGGGCAGCAATGGAAGAGCCAGCCACCTACAGAGCAGGAAGCAGGAGGGGGAGTGTGGTCGGGGCCACACCTAGCTATTTGGGAGGCTCAGCCTCCCCCTGCCTCTGATACCCACTGCTCATGCCTGAGACCTCCTAGTGAGACTATAACAACACCCCACCACCACCACCAGATATCTGCTGCTCCCAAAGGGTTACCACAGTCCCATATAGGGTCAGGTTAAACTCAGGGAATGTTCCTTGTGACAAATA
>NW_020706721.1:0-2128 GCF_002925995.2 Terrapene triunguis
CGGGGGCCAGCTCAGCACATAGCTCCAGGAAGGTTGCTTTACTCATCTTGAAGTTCTGTACCCACTGATCATCATCCCACACCTCCATGACAATGCGATCCCACCAATCAGTGCTTGTTTCCCTAGCCCAAAAGTGATGCTCTACCGTATGCATCTGCTGTGTGAATGCACAAAACACTGATAAGTTGCTGCTGTCCATATCACACTCGGGTGCCTGAGATTCATCCTCTGCTAACTTTGCGAGTAACTCTGTGAGTAGCTGTGCTGCCATGTGCGATATCCTCACGACAGCTAACAGCGCGTAGGAGAGAAGTGCGGGATCCATCCTCTCACTGCAGCTGCTGGCGCGCGCTACAACAGAATGACAGTTGGAAAAGTGGCGCGAAAAGAAGCCAGAGAACTTTGGAGGGGTGGGACACAAAGCGGTGCATGACGGTACATTTTGCACATCCCAGGATGTGCCGGGCTCCGTTTCCACATTCCCCCAACCCCTAGTGACGGATGGTGTCGCCAGGCACTGTGGGATACATACCCACAGTCCATTGCTCTCTCTGTCTACAAAGGTGCCCCAAATGTGGACACGATCTGTCGACAGACAGAGCAAATGTAGACATGCTTTGGCGACTTTGCTTTTGTCGATTTTCCCTTGTTGACATTAGTTTCATCGACAAAACTTCCCAGTGTAGACAAGTCCTCTGTGGTGTAACCTGGGCTGTCATCTGCTTTCCCTAGGCATCATTCAGCTAAGTGATGTGGATTTAGCTTTTTCCAGTCATTCCCACAGCCCCTGGATCATTTCTCTCCCTCTTCTACAAGTGCCCTCTCGTCTGTCAGTACCTTGGTGCCCAGAACTGAATGCACGGCCTCATGGATGGCTCAGGGGGAGATGGACAGTGGAGTGTTTAATTCTTTTCCCTCCTGCCCAGCATCCCCAAATACAAATGAAAGTACAAACACTTGGACCCAACGTAAGCCCCACACCGCAGGCACAGGGAAGAGGCTGCAACCAGCCCGTGACTGCCAGCCCCTATGACTGGGCTCCTGCTCCCAGTTCCTCCCCCAAGTGAGCTCATTCCTTGGCACTGTGGAAGTGGTACTCAGTGGGCAGGATCAGCTCCATTTCTAGCTCACGGAGCCCAGCCACCCTCTCACAGCTACCTTCTGCCTGAAGGAATGAGCTTTGCTTTCCCAGCCCCCTCCCAGCTGCAGCAACTGGAGCCGGATTGGCTGGCAGTACGAAGTGCCCCTGAGTGACCTAGAAGCCATGAGTTACTGAGCTCGGCTGCCAGCCACTTTCAGCAGGGCAGGGGCAGTACTAGCAGTAAAGGGGGTCCCAGTTCCCAGAGGCCAGCTGGAGCTGGGAGAGACTGAGAATCGGACTCTCTCCTCTTCCTCTCCCTGCTGCCACAACCCAGCTGGAGCTGCAGAGAGGCGGCTGCTGGGGATAGTGGCGTCTCTCCCTGGCTGCCGCATACAGCCCAGCTGGGGCTGGGAGTCCTGGGACACCCCAAACTTAAGTTTCCATACCCCCACCCACCTCCTATTTCCCCCTCCTACCTCCATCCACTCCCTATTTCCCCCCACCTACGCCCTATTTCCCCCACCACCTCACCTTCCACATCCTCTCTCCAGAGTCCAGGTGGCACCTAATTAGTGGAGTCACGCCTGCATGGCTCCACTAATTAGTTGTGCGGCCCTTCCATTACCTCATGCGCAGGCACGCGCCTTAGAGGGAACTATGGTTGCCGGGCAGCGTGCCCCCATCCTTCCCAACCCCGGAGCGCTGAAATGCCGGGTAGCGCAGCCCCAGCATTGCCTCAGCCCCAGAGCGCAGGGAGGCCAGGCAGCATGGACTCAGCCCTGGAGAACCGGGAGGCCGGGCAGCAATGGAAGAGCCAGCCACCTACAGAGCAGGAAGCAGGAGGGGGAGTGTGGTCGGGGCCACACCTAGCTATTTGGGAGGCTCAGCCTCCCCCTGCCTCTGATACCCACTGCTCATGCCTGAGACCTCCTAGTGAGACTATAACAACACCCCACCACCACCACCAGATATCTGCTGCTCCCAAAGGGTTACCACAGTCCCATATAGGGTCAGGTTAAACTCAGGGAATGTTCCTTGTGACAAATA
>NW_020706722.1:0-2556 GCF_002925995.2 Terrapene triunguis
AATGCCTCGAGTGTGGGAAAGGTTTTATCACAAATTCATCACTTACTATACATGGGCGAATCCACACGGGAGAGAGACCCTATAAATGCCTCGAGTGTCTGAAAGGTTTTATCAGAAGTTCAGCACTTACTAACCATAGGAGAATCCACACGGGAGAGAGACCCTATAAATGCCTTGAGTGTGGGAAAGTTTTTATCAGAAGTTCAGCACTTACTAACCATAGGAGAATCCACACAGGAGAGAGACCCTATAACTGCCTTGAGTGTGGGAAAAGTTTTAGTTTGAAATCAATCCTTAATACACATCAGAAATCCCACACAGGAGAGAAACCCCATAAATGCCTGGACTGCGGGAAAACTTTCAGTCAGCGCTCATACCTTATCCTACATGGGCGAAACCACACAGGAGAGAAACCCCATAAATGCCTGGCCTGTGGGAAAACTTTCAGTCAGCGCCAATACCTTACTAAACATGGGAGAATCCACACAGGAGAGAAACCCCATAAATGTTTGGACTGTGGGAAAACTTTCAGTCAGCACTCATACCTTACTAAACATGAGAGAATCCACACAGGAGAGAGACTGTATAAATGCCTCGAGTGTGGGATAAGCTTCAGTAAGAGCTCAGCGATTACCAAACATCAGAGAATCCACAATGATGTAAGAGACCCTAGAAACAGCTTGACTGCCGGAAAAGATTCAATTTGACTTCACACTTCAGTGACCCACACAACAGAGAGACCTTGAATGTAGGAGAAGGTTCATGTGGTGCTCCCGGAGTATCGGGCATCAGCAGATCCACACAGGGAAGAAATATCTGAGATGTTCTCAGTGTGGAAAATGCTCCGAGTGCAGGTAACCCCACATTGGACATCAGAGACTCCTCCGCACAGCAGGGAAATTCTCTCAGGGCCCTGACTAGGGCTGGCCATGATGACAAACCCATTTCCTCATTCCCACACACATCAGGGGCGTTTGGCTCCCAAGGATCCATCTGCCCATTGCTGGGGTGAGGATCCAACAGCAGCCGAGCAGCAGTGGTCAGTGACCCTCTGTCTCTGCCTGGTCTAAGCAAACCCCAGGCAGAGGAGGAGAAGCCCCGATCAGCCCCTCCTCCCTGCTGCAGCCCTGCAGAGGTGAGAAGGAGGCCAAGGATGTCAGGGGACTTGGGCAGCTTTCAAGCCAGGCAGACCCCTATCATGGAGGCCAGAGGGAGATGAGGAGACTGACAGCCCAGCTGGTCACCCCCTCCCCATCTACAACCGTGTCCCGTGTATAGACGATACTCATTGTCTCTGCCCCACTCACCCCACACTCATCCCTCTAACCTGAGCTCTTTGGCTTCCCTGCTCTCGGAGTGTTTCGTTTTGTGACGGGCTCCCAGCGCCTCTCATGGCTTCTCTGCATTTTTCTCCCAATGTGTAGATGTTGCTCTGTGGTGGGGCGTGGGAAATGAGGGAGCTGGGGGCAGCAGTGGGCTGGGTTAGACTGAACTGGGCTGGGCTGGGGATGGAGAAAGGAGTCTGCCACTTGCTTGTCCATTTAAATAATAAAGTACAATTTAGTTTCTCCCACTCCCAGTCTCCTTTGTTTTGCATGAAATGGTTACCCCCTACAGAGGTAAGGTGAAAGATAAAGGCAATGCAGACTTGCTCTGGGATGGGAATGCACAGTGAGGTCACCCCATCTCCGTCACAGGTGCCTCAAACTTCCCTTAGAGATAAAGCTCTCTGAAACCTTGTGCCCCTCTCCCTGACCCCAGTACAAACCAGGAACAGTCTAATTGGGCTCCCGGGCTCATCCTCCTCTCCCTCATCCCGGTGCTAGTCAGGAGTAATCCCACTGGGGCCATGTGACCTGTCTACACCAGTGTGAAGTTGTGAGAGGAGAATCAGACCATTGGCTTCTAGGTCTGTTTGCAATCTATGTGGCGGGCCTCCCAAGGGAGGCTCAGGAATGTGTCAAGGGAGGCGTGACCTGTGTGGTGTTTTTTGTTTTTTGTTTTTTTTTTAAAGAGCACTGGCTGCCTTCTGAGCTGATGAGTTTGTCTAATCAGCAGTTTGGGAAGGCAAGGTTAGTGGAACATGAATATCCCTATACCTTACCTGTTACTAGTGTGGAGAATTGTGACAGTGAAGGAAATGTTCCTGTGTCTGTTAGGGGTAATGACTTTCCCATGAAGGGAACTACCCCAATCTCCAAGCAGTTGTCTGTGAATAGCCATGTGTGCTGGGACAAAGGAAAGGATATCCCAAGCTGTTTGTCTGTTAAAGGGGAATGTTTCTCCAGCTCTTTTCTGTCTGTAGAGCAGACAGAAGAAGCCTGTCAGCCTATGATGGTTAAAAATGTATCAGTTAACACAAAGTTGGTTCTGGATACAACTAAAGCCCAGGAAGGAAGGGGTCCTAAATTTGTGTCTGCCAGGGATGATGACATTACAACTAGGTTGCGTCCAGTTAATGTCATAAATAGCTCCCAGAGATCAAGCGATTCTGATGCTTCTATTTTCCTGTAGCTAGTGTGTTGCTGGGTAAAGATGTGACAACCTTGTCTGATC
>NW_020706723.1:0-1157 GCF_002925995.2 Terrapene triunguis
CCATATAGGGTCAGGTTAAACTCAGGGAATGTTCCTTGTGACAAATATTCTACCAATGCTCCATGCACCCTGACCTTGCCTGATTTCACCCCCTGCGCAGGATTTCCCATTCCCAAACCGGACCTGATCGTCCGGCTGGAGCGAGGGGAAGAGCTGTGGGTCCCGGATCTCCAGGCCGCTAAGGAAAGAGAGAGCCCAAGAGGCACCAGCACAGGTGAGAAGTCAGGGAAACAGAGACAGAAACATCTGGTGAGAGAAGGAAAAAGCTGGGACTTCCAAAATGTGCCATGAGTGAGAGCTCTCAGTTCTGCCCCATCTCATCCAGGTCATGGCTACAGTCAGCAGGTGTCGTATTATGAAGGTAAACATCAGTCACAGCTTCCCACCCATCCTGTTAGCTGTCGGGAATTTCCTCCCTGACTTTAGTTCCCTGGGAGTGTTTGGGTGGGATGTAGCAGCAGAATCCAATGTCTCCATCTGCCCAACAGTCACTGTGTTGTGTTTTCCCTCTTTGCTATTCCCCATTCTGTCCTTTCTTCCTGGCACAGGCAGTGACTCCTGTCTGGATTCCCTCTCTCCCAGCAGGTGATAGGACAGTGATTGAGAACAAGGAGGAAAATCAGCAGCAGGAAGGTCCTTGGAAAGTGGAACTGCAGGGGACATTTTTGAGAAGAGCTGAAGGGAATTTTCCCCAGTGCTTGGAACAGGGAAAAGCCTGGGGAGATCAACACAGATCAGAGATTCAAGTGGGAAACTGTCCCAGAAAGAAATTAAATAAATCCATTGAATGCGGTGGAGGATGCAAGGATCCCAAGGAAACCACAGTCCAGCAGATAAGTCACAAGGAAGAGAAACCCTACAAATGCCTTGACTGTGGGAAAAGATTCCATTTCAGTGCAAACCTTATTAGCCATTGGAGAACCCACACAGGAGAGAAGCCCTATAAATGCCTGTATGGTGGTCAAAGTTTCAGTTTGAAATCAACCCTTCATATACATCAGAAAACCCACACAGGAGAGAAACCCCATAAATGCCTGGACTGTGGAAAAACTTTCGGTCAGCGCTCATACCTTATTAAACATGGGAGAATCCACACGGGAAAAAGACCCTATAAATGCCTGGACTGTGGGAAAACTTTCAGTCAGCGCTCAGACCTT
>NW_020706724.1:0-2556 GCF_002925995.2 Terrapene triunguis
AATGCCTCGAGTGTGGGAAAGGTTTTATCACAAATTCATCACTTACTATACATGGGCGAATCCACACGGGAGAGAGACCCTATAAATGCCTCGAGTGTCTGAAAGGTTTTATCAGAAGTTCAGCACTTACTAACCATAGGAGAATCCACACGGGAGAGAGACCCTATAAATGCCTTGAGTGTGGGAAAGTTTTTATCAGAAGTTCAGCACTTACTAACCATAGGAGAATCCACACAGGAGAGAGACCCTATAACTGCCTTGAGTGTGGGAAAAGTTTTAGTTTGAAATCAATCCTTAATACACATCAGAAATCCCACACAGGAGAGAAACCCCATAAATGCCTGGACTGCGGGAAAACTTTCAGTCAGCGCTCATACCTTATCCTACATGGGCGAAACCACACAGGAGAGAAACCCCATAAATGCCTGGCCTGTGGGAAAACTTTCAGTCAGCGCCAATACCTTACTAAACATGGGAGAATCCACACAGGAGAGAAACCCCATAAATGTTTGGACTGTGGGAAAACTTTCAGTCAGCACTCATACCTTACTAAACATGAGAGAATCCACACAGGAGAGAGACTGTATAAATGCCTCGAGTGTGGGATAAGCTTCAGTAAGAGCTCAGCGATTACCAAACATCAGAGAATCCACAATGATGTAAGAGACCCTAGAAACAGCTTGACTGCCGGAAAAGATTCAATTTGACTTCACACTTCAGTGACCCACACAACAGAGAGACCTTGAATGTAGGAGAAGGTTCATGTGGTGCTCCCGGAGTATCGGGCATCAGCAGATCCACACAGGGAAGAAATATCTGAGATGTTCTCAGTGTGGAAAATGCTCCGAGTGCAGGTAACCCCACATTGGACATCAGAGACTCCTCCGCACAGCAGGGAAATTCTCTCAGGGCCCTGACTAGGGCTGGCCATGATGACAAACCCATTTCCTCATTCCCACACACATCAGGGGCGTTTGGCTCCCAAGGATCCATCTGCCCATTGCTGGGGTGAGGATCCAACAGCAGCCGAGCAGCAGTGGTCAGTGACCCTCTGTCTCTGCCTGGTCTAAGCAAACCCCAGGCAGAGGAGGAGAAGCCCCGATCAGCCCCTCCTCCCTGCTGCAGCCCTGCAGAGGTGAGAAGGAGGCCAAGGATGTCAGGGGACTTGGGCAGCTTTCAAGCCAGGCAGACCCCTATCATGGAGGCCAGAGGGAGATGAGGAGACTGACAGCCCAGCTGGTCACCCCCTCCCCATCTACAACCGTGTCCCGTGTATAGACGATACTCATTGTCTCTGCCCCACTCACCCCACACTCATCCCTCTAACCTGAGCTCTTTGGCTTCCCTGCTCTCGGAGTGTTTCGTTTTGTGACGGGCTCCCAGCGCCTCTCATGGCTTCTCTGCATTTTTCTCCCAATGTGTAGATGTTGCTCTGTGGTGGGGCGTGGGAAATGAGGGAGCTGGGGGCAGCAGTGGGCTGGGTTAGACTGAACTGGGCTGGGCTGGGGATGGAGAAAGGAGTCTGCCACTTGCTTGTCCATTTAAATAATAAAGTACAATTTAGTTTCTCCCACTCCCAGTCTCCTTTGTTTTGCATGAAATGGTTACCCCCTACAGAGGTAAGGTGAAAGATAAAGGCAATGCAGACTTGCTCTGGGATGGGAATGCACAGTGAGGTCACCCCATCTCCGTCACAGGTGCCTCAAACTTCCCTTAGAGATAAAGCTCTCTGAAACCTTGTGCCCCTCTCCCTGACCCCAGTACAAACCAGGAACAGTCTAATTGGGCTCCCGGGCTCATCCTCCTCTCCCTCATCCCGGTGCTAGTCAGGAGTAATCCCACTGGGGCCATGTGACCTGTCTACACCAGTGTGAAGTTGTGAGAGGAGAATCAGACCATTGGCTTCTAGGTCTGTTTGCAATCTATGTGGCGGGCCTCCCAAGGGAGGCTCAGGAATGTGTCAAGGGAGGCGTGACCTGTGTGGTGTTTTTTGTTTTTTGTTTTTTTTTTAAAGAGCACTGGCTGCCTTCTGAGCTGATGAGTTTGTCTAATCAGCAGTTTGGGAAGGCAAGGTTAGTGGAACATGAATATCCCTATACCTTACCTGTTACTAGTGTGGAGAATTGTGACAGTGAAGGAAATGTTCCTGTGTCTGTTAGGGGTAATGACTTTCCCATGAAGGGAACTACCCCAATCTCCAAGCAGTTGTCTGTGAATAGCCATGTGTGCTGGGACAAAGGAAAGGATATCCCAAGCTGTTTGTCTGTTAAAGGGGAATGTTTCTCCAGCTCTTTTCTGTCTGTAGAGCAGACAGAAGAAGCCTGTCAGCCTATGATGGTTAAAAATGTATCAGTTAACACAAAGTTGGTTCTGGATACAACTAAAGCCCAGGAAGGAAGGGGTCCTAAATTTGTGTCTGCCAGGGATGATGACATTACAACTAGGTTGCGTCCAGTTAATGTCATAAATAGCTCCCAGAGATCAAGCGATTCTGATGCTTCTATTTTCCTGTAGCTAGTGTGTTGCTGGGTAAAGATGTGACAACCTTGTCTGATC
>NW_020706725.1:0-1157 GCF_002925995.2 Terrapene triunguis
CCATATAGGGTCAGGTTAAACTCAGGGAATGTTCCTTGTGACAAATATTCTACCAATGCTCCATGCACCCTGACCTTGCCTGATTTCACCCCCTGCGCAGGATTTCCCATTCCCAAACCGGACCTGATCGTCCGGCTGGAGCGAGGGGAAGAGCTGTGGGTCCCGGATCTCCAGGCCGCTAAGGAAAGAGAGAGCCCAAGAGGCACCAGCACAGGTGAGAAGTCAGGGAAACAGAGACAGAAACATCTGGTGAGAGAAGGAAAAAGCTGGGACTTCCAAAATGTGCCATGAGTGAGAGCTCTCAGTTCTGCCCCATCTCATCCAGGTCATGGCTACAGTCAGCAGGTGTCGTATTATGAAGGTAAACATCAGTCACAGCTTCCCACCCATCCTGTTAGCTGTCGGGAATTTCCTCCCTGACTTTAGTTCCCTGGGAGTGTTTGGGTGGGATGTAGCAGCAGAATCCAATGTCTCCATCTGCCCAACAGTCACTGTGTTGTGTTTTCCCTCTTTGCTATTCCCCATTCTGTCCTTTCTTCCTGGCACAGGCAGTGACTCCTGTCTGGATTCCCTCTCTCCCAGCAGGTGATAGGACAGTGATTGAGAACAAGGAGGAAAATCAGCAGCAGGAAGGTCCTTGGAAAGTGGAACTGCAGGGGACATTTTTGAGAAGAGCTGAAGGGAATTTTCCCCAGTGCTTGGAACAGGGAAAAGCCTGGGGAGATCAACACAGATCAGAGATTCAAGTGGGAAACTGTCCCAGAAAGAAATTAAATAAATCCATTGAATGCGGTGGAGGATGCAAGGATCCCAAGGAAACCACAGTCCAGCAGATAAGTCACAAGGAAGAGAAACCCTACAAATGCCTTGACTGTGGGAAAAGATTCCATTTCAGTGCAAACCTTATTAGCCATTGGAGAACCCACACAGGAGAGAAGCCCTATAAATGCCTGTATGGTGGTCAAAGTTTCAGTTTGAAATCAACCCTTCATATACATCAGAAAACCCACACAGGAGAGAAACCCCATAAATGCCTGGACTGTGGAAAAACTTTCGGTCAGCGCTCATACCTTATTAAACATGGGAGAATCCACACGGGAAAAAGACCCTATAAATGCCTGGACTGTGGGAAAACTTTCAGTCAGCGCTCAGACCTT
>NW_020706726.1:0-1053 GCF_002925995.2 Terrapene triunguis
CCATATAGGGTCAGGTTAAACTCAGGGAATGTTCCTTGTGACAAATACTCTACGAATGCTCCATGCACCCTGACCTTGCCTGATTTCACCCCCTGCTCAGGATTTCCCATTCCCAAACCGGACCTGATCGCCCGGCTGGAGCGAGGGGAAGAGCCGTGGGTCCCGGATCTCCAGGCCACTAAGGAAAGAGAGAGCCCAAGAGGCACCAGCACAGGTGAGAAGTCAGGGAAACAGAGACAGAAACATCTGGTGAGAGAAGGAAAAAGCTGGAACTCCCAAAATGTGCCATGAGTGAGAGCTCTCAGTTCTGCCCCATCTCATCCAGGTCAGGGCTGCAGTCAACAGGTGTCATATTATGAAGGCAAACATCAGTCACGGATTCCCACCCATCCTGTTAGCTGTCAGGAATTTCCTCCCTGACTTTAGTTCCCTGGGAGTGTTTGGGTGGGATGTGGCGGCAGAATCCAATGTCTCCATCTGCCCAACAGTCACTGTGTTGTGTTTTCCCTCTTTGCTATTCCCCTTTCTGTCCTTTCTCCCTGGCACAGGCAGTGACTCCTGTCTGGATTCCCTCTCTCCCGGCAGGTGATAGGACAGTGAGTGAGAACAAGGAGGAAAATCAGCAGTAGGAAGGTCCTCGGAAAGTGGAACTGCAGGGGACGTTTTTGAGAAGAGCTGAAGGGAATTTTCCCCAGTGCTTGGAACAGGGAAAAGCCTGGGGAGATCAACACAGATCAGAGATGCAAGTGGGAAACTGTCCCAGAAAGAAACTAAATAAATCCATTGAACATGGCGGAGGATGCAAGGATCCCAAGGAAACCACAGTCCAGCAGACAAGTCACAATGAAGAGAAACCCTACAAATGCCTTGACTGTGGGGAAAGATTCCGTTTCAGTGCAAACCTTATTAGCCATTGGAGAACCCACACAGGAGAGAAGCCCTATAAATGCCTATATGGTGGTCAAAGTTTCAGTTTGAAATCAACCCTTCATACACATCAGAAAACCCACACAGGAGAGAAACCCCATAAATGCCTGGACTGTGGGAAAACTT
>NW_020706727.1:0-1053 GCF_002925995.2 Terrapene triunguis
CCATATAGGGTCAGGTTAAACTCAGGGAATGTTCCTTGTGACAAATACTCTACGAATGCTCCATGCACCCTGACCTTGCCTGATTTCACCCCCTGCTCAGGATTTCCCATTCCCAAACCGGACCTGATCGCCCGGCTGGAGCGAGGGGAAGAGCCGTGGGTCCCGGATCTCCAGGCCACTAAGGAAAGAGAGAGCCCAAGAGGCACCAGCACAGGTGAGAAGTCAGGGAAACAGAGACAGAAACATCTGGTGAGAGAAGGAAAAAGCTGGAACTCCCAAAATGTGCCATGAGTGAGAGCTCTCAGTTCTGCCCCATCTCATCCAGGTCAGGGCTGCAGTCAACAGGTGTCATATTATGAAGGCAAACATCAGTCACGGATTCCCACCCATCCTGTTAGCTGTCAGGAATTTCCTCCCTGACTTTAGTTCCCTGGGAGTGTTTGGGTGGGATGTGGCGGCAGAATCCAATGTCTCCATCTGCCCAACAGTCACTGTGTTGTGTTTTCCCTCTTTGCTATTCCCCTTTCTGTCCTTTCTCCCTGGCACAGGCAGTGACTCCTGTCTGGATTCCCTCTCTCCCGGCAGGTGATAGGACAGTGAGTGAGAACAAGGAGGAAAATCAGCAGTAGGAAGGTCCTCGGAAAGTGGAACTGCAGGGGACGTTTTTGAGAAGAGCTGAAGGGAATTTTCCCCAGTGCTTGGAACAGGGAAAAGCCTGGGGAGATCAACACAGATCAGAGATGCAAGTGGGAAACTGTCCCAGAAAGAAACTAAATAAATCCATTGAACATGGCGGAGGATGCAAGGATCCCAAGGAAACCACAGTCCAGCAGACAAGTCACAATGAAGAGAAACCCTACAAATGCCTTGACTGTGGGGAAAGATTCCGTTTCAGTGCAAACCTTATTAGCCATTGGAGAACCCACACAGGAGAGAAGCCCTATAAATGCCTATATGGTGGTCAAAGTTTCAGTTTGAAATCAACCCTTCATACACATCAGAAAACCCACACAGGAGAGAAACCCCATAAATGCCTGGACTGTGGGAAAACTT
>NW_020706728.1:0-2639 GCF_002925995.2 Terrapene triunguis
TGTCTAGTTTGCATATCAATTCCAGCTCAGCAGTCTCTCGTTGGAGTCTGTTTTTGAAGTTTTTCTGTTTTAAGATAGCCACCCGCAGGTCTGTCATAGAATGGCCAGACAGGTTAAAGTGTTCTCCCACTGGTTTTTGAGTATTATGATTCCTGATGTCAGATTTGTGTCCATTAATTCTTTTGCGTAGAGACTGTCCGGTTTGGCCAATGTACATGGCAGAGGGGCATTGCTGGCACATGATGGCATATATCACATTGGTAGATGTGCAGGTGAACGAGCCCCTGATGGTATGGCTGATGTGATTAGGCCCTATGATGGTGTCACTTGAATAGATATGTGGACAGAGTTGGCATCGGGCTTTGTTACAAGGATAGGTTCCTGGGTCAGTGTTTTTGTTCAGTGATGTGTGGTTGCTGGTGAGTATTTGCTTTAGGTTGGGGGGTTGTCTGTAAGCAAGGACAGGTCTGTCTCCCAAGATCTGTGAGAGTAAAGGATCATCTTTCAGGATAGGTTGTAGATCTCTAATGATGCGCTGGAGAGGTTTTAGTTGGGGGCTGAAGGTGACAGCTAGTGGTGTTCTGTTATTTTCTTTGTTGGCCCTGTCTTGTAGGAGGTGACTTCTGGGTACTCGTCTGGCTCTGTCAATCTGTTTTTTCACTTCAGCAGGTGGGTATTGTAGTTTTAAGAATGCTTGATAGAGATCTTGTAGGTGCTTGTCTCTATCTGAGGGATTGGAGCAAATGCGGTTATATCTTAGAGCTTGGCTGTAGACAATGGATCGTGTGGTGTGTCCTGGATGGAAGCTGGAGGCATGTAGGTAAGTGTAGCGGTCAGTAGGTTTCCGGTACAGGGTGGTATTTATGTGACCATCGCTTATTAGCACAGTAGTGTCCAGGAAATGGACCGCTTGTGTGGATTGATCTAGGCTGAGGTTGATGGTAGGATGGAAATTATTGAAATCATGGTGGAATTCCTCAAGGGCTTCTTTTCCATGGGTCCAGATGATGAAGATGTCATCAATGTAGCGCAAGTAGAGTAGGGGCGTTAGGGGACGAGAGCTAAGGAAGCGTTGTTCTAAGTCCGCCATAAAAATGTTGGCATACTGTGGGGCCATGCGGGTACCCATAGCAGTGCCGCTGACTTGAAGGTATATATTGTCCCCAAATGTGAAATAGTTGTGGATGAGGACAAAGTCACAGAGTTCAGCCACCAGGTTAGCTGTGACATTATCGGGGATACTGTTCCTGATAGCTTGTAGTCCATCTTTGTGTGGAATATTGGTGTAGAGGGCTTCTACGTCCATAGTGGCCAGGATGGTGTTTTCTGGAAGATCACCGATGGATTGTAGTTTCCTCAGGAAGTCAGTAGTATCTCGAAGATAGCTGGGAGTGCTGGTAGCGTAGGGTCTGAGGAGAGAGTCCACATAACCAGACAAGCCTGATGTTAGGGTGCCAATGCCTGAGATGATGGGGCGTCCAGGATTTCCAGGTTTATGGATCTTGGGTAGCAAGTAGAATGTCCCTGGTCGGGGTTCTAGGCATGTATCTGTACAGATTTGTTCCTGTGCTTTGTCAGGGAGTTTTTTTAGCAGATGGTGTAGTTTCTTTAGGTAATCCTCAGTGGGATCAGAGGATAATGGCTGGTAGAATGTGGTGTTAGAGAGCTGTCTAGCAGCCTCTTGGTCATATTCCAATTTATTCATGATGACGACAGCACCTCCTTTGTCAGCCTTTTTGATAATGATGTCAGGGTTGTTTCTGAGGCTGTAGATGGCGTTGTGTTCAGCATGGCTGAGGTTATGGGGCAAGTGATGTTGCTTATCCACAATTTCAGCCTTTGCACGTTGACGGAAGCAATCTATGTAGAAATCCAGTCTGTTGTTACGACCGTCCGGAGGAGTCCACGCAGAATCCTTTTGTTTGTAGTGCTGGTAGGGGGGATTCTGTGGGTTAGTATGCTGTTCAGAGGTATGTTGGAAATATTCTTTGAGTCGGAGACGTCGAAAGTAGGATTCTAGGTCACCACAGAACTGTATCATGTTCGTGGGTCTGGAGGGACAAAAGGAGAGGCCCCGAGATAGGACAGACTCTTCTGCTGGGCTAAGAGTATAGCTGGAAAGGTTAACAATATTGCTGGGTGGGTTAAGGGAACTACTGTTGTGGCTCCTTGTGGCATGTAGCAGTTTAGATAGTTTAGTGTCCTTTTTCCTTTGTAGAGAGGCAAAGTTTGTCTTGTAAATGGCTTGTCTAGTTTTTGTAAAGTCTATCCATGAGGAAGTTTGTGTGGAAGGTTGGTTTCTTATGAGAGTATCCAGTTTTGAGAGCTCATTCTTAATCTTTCCCTGTTTGTTGTATAGGATGCTGATCAGGTGGTTTCGCAATTTCTTTGACAGTGTCTGACACAGTCTCTCAGCATAGTCTGTGTGATATGTAGATTGTAATGGATTTTTTACCTTTAGTCCTTTTGGTATGATGTCCATCTGCTTGCATTTGGAAAGGAAGATGATGTCTGTCTGTATCTGTACGAGTTTTTTCATGAAGTTGATGGATTTCCACTCCATACGGCTAAATGCAGTGCCTTGCATAATGACAGGTTTCAGAGTAGCAGCCGTGTTAGTCTGTATCCGCAAGAAGAAC
>NW_020706729.1:0-1603 GCF_002925995.2 Terrapene triunguis
CACCAGGGGGCCTTACATAAGGCCATGATTTATTACCTTGTTTACCTTATCTTATATAATCCCTAGACGACCAGGGGGCGCCTTTGTCTTACAAGGCCATGAGCCATTGCCAGGCAAGTGTCCCATCGTGATCCTTACCTTCTCATGGAACTTTCCATTAGGTTGGCGTAAGGATGATACATCCCCACACCTCCCCCCTTTTTCTTAAATAAGGAACTATTAAGAAACGTAATATTACGTAAATACCCACGAAAACCATCGGGGTGTAAATAAGGATAGCCAATAAGACATGTTCTAAAGGGATCCGATGGGGTGGCCATGGACCAGCAAAAAAGGCTTCTTGGCCAGTCTGGTTCGCCCAGGTGACCCAAACATTTTGTTGTGGGTTAACAAAAGGTACAGAGTTTGGACATACAAAGACCCCTGCTCCTATAATAAGGAGTCTGAACAAATAGAAGTACAGCATTATCAGGTGTCTAGGCTGTGACAAACAACAAGTGCAGGTCCGGTGTCGCGGGGTCGTCGTCCGGCTCCTGCGTGGTGGCGTCGGGCTCCTCAGCAATTCGTGTCTTGAACCATGGCCGGACCCACTTCGCTGGAACCCACCGGGGACCCGCATCGGTGGAAACACCGGATGAGTATGCCGGAGGCTTCGGGGCAAACGGGTTGGTGACATCCAGTGGCCGGTGCGTGGACACGTTATCCCGTCCGGTGCACCCAATCGCGCAGCCCCATAAACCACAACGAGAACAGGGGGTAGCTACATCATCCGCCGGAGGGATCTTATCCGGTGTTTTTTTCCTATATGTCCTTTCAAAGCTAGATAAGCCCGGTTCCGCCATTTTTTCCAACCTATTCCGCAACTGCTCACCCTGCCCCGGGAACTCCGCCCGGAACTCTGGGGTACAAACATTATTGGTGACAGGAAAGCCGGGCTGGTTCAGGGCTCGCAATGTGTGGGACTGCGGGGGATGGCTCTCACCGGCCAAATGGGACAACTGATTCAGCATGTCCTGTAGCTGAAGGCCCTGTTTGTACATTTCCACCCAAAATTCTTGTAACTTATCCCCTTCTGGGCTCGAGACCTCCATTCTATCCGCAGGGTCGTCCGGTAACGGGACGGTACTAGAATCAACTTCAGGTGCACTGGGGATGAGTGGTATGATAGTGTCCTCACCCCCAAAGAACTCACGGGCTCCCACCGACAACACACAAGGCGGCTCCTCTTTTGGCCGAAAGAGGTCATTAATGGCCGACTGGACCTCGGCTTCTGCCGCAAGCGTCTCTATCAGTTTTTTAAATTTGCACCATATTTGGCTCAATGACACGGCCTCCTTGTCGCCGTGAGAGACCGACTCCCAGAGGTCAGAGCCTAGACTCTCCCAGACTGCCTTATCAAAGACAGTATTCGGTGTAACAAAAAACCCGCGTCTTTGTCCCCATTTCAGCAAACGGGACAACGCGTCAGAGGGAAGCTTCTCTCCCTTTTTTTCAGCGATGCGTAATAAAAAATCATGCACCGTCTCCTCCTCTGCAGACAAAGCAGAGCCCATTTTATCGAATGCAGCCGCTCACCTGTGAGCTCACGAACGTCTCTCTCGGA
>NW_020706730.1:0-16018 GCF_002925995.2 Terrapene triunguis
AGAAGGGGGCGTACACACACCCAGAGAGGGTTCCAAGCCCAGCAAGGGGGCTGCAGGCTGAGCAGGAGCCCCAGCGAGGGCAGAAGGATTCCTTTCTGTGGGAAGACCTCTTTGGACTTTTAGTGTGAGACAAGCTGGGCGCCAGAAGGGTGGACTAAAGGTAGTGACCTGGCCAGCAGCTGAGTTATGAGTCGGAGAACCTGCCATGGTGCTGGAGCGACCATGGATGGGGGACACTAGCCCAGCGAGAGAGCTGTGATGCCATGTCTGGCCGCCGGGGCGGGGCACATAATGATGAGTAGATTCGTTTATGATTGGCATAGTCAGGAGGATTGAATTCCCCCTGTGATCTGTGAGGGCTGGTGGAAGTCTTGGTTGCTGAAGGGAGGTCTGTCCTCCCAAGCGAGGGGCCGAGCTGGTCCCTGGATTTCCCACTTCATTCCAGGGACTAGTTAAGCAGCCAAAGCAGGTCTAGGGGTTTCTCCAGCAGCTCCTAGAAAACCAACAGAAGCAGAAGGAAGTGCAGACGGAGCTACAGACGCAGCAGCAGCAATACCTGTGAGAGATCCTGCAAAGGGAAATCAACCCAGCATCTGCTATGCCCGTGGAGAAAAAGAGCAGACACGGAGGAGAGCATGCCTGGGCTGTGCTGAGAAGGTTAGCCAAGGAGAGCAGGGCATGAGAAAGTGTACAAGCGTGGCCTAATGCCAAGATGGGTGCAGAGAAACAGGCCATATCAAAAGACACGGCCTGCTTAGGAAATTGCTGAGTGGCAAAAGGAGGGGCCAGGGCCCCAAGAAGGAGAAGGTGTCCTCTGACACAAACCCACGTGAGGCAGGCAACGTGGAGGTGACAGGGATGACCGTGGACCTTGCAGACCCTCCACCAACACACCCTGTCTGGTGCTGCAGGGAGGTGAAGGACGAAATGGTTGGCACCGAGATGAAGCAGACTGAAGTAGGGACAAACACAAGGGTGGAGCAGTCCCTGCGGGTTCTCAGACCCTGACGGAAAAGGTTTTGGTGAATGCAGCGGCAGTAGCAAAAAGGCTACAGAAGAAGCTAAAGGCTTCAGAACAGGCTCTGCAAGCAGCTGTCAATGAGAATGAGTGGCTGCAGGAAGAGCGCTGGGATACTGCAGAAGAGAAGGATTGCCTCTTAATTCTGGTGAGCGAGCTGGCAGTGGAGCTGGAGACACTGTGCGCGCAGGCTGTACAAGGGTAGGACTGTTTTTCCCATGATCTCTAAGGAAGGGGACGTACAAGGCCATAGAAAGGGCTAAGTAGGCCAGCAAGGGCAGGCCGAGCCAAAGTCAGGCTGAGAAAGAGCCCCCAAAGGGACGGAAGACCTTATTTCTGTTAAAGGCATTTTTGGACTTTTAGTTTGGGATGAGCGTGACCCAGGAAGGAGTGGACTAAAAGACGGTCACCTGGCTGAAGGGCTGAGTTCCCAGCCAAAAAACTGCCAGAGCGCCCTAGCGACTATCGGCGTGGGTGCTAGCCCAGCAGAAAAGCTGTGACCCCAGGCCTGGCCGGGAAGGGGCACCTATCAGTGAGTGAACTCTGTTACAAGCCTGCTTCCATTATGGTATTGGAGAGTGGTGGGGATGGCCTATGGGAGAGGATGGCTGGAGTGGTCAGACAGAAGGGGCAGCAGGGTCAGTGATGAGAGCAGGGAACAGGTTGTACTGCAGCCCTGCCACTGAGTGGTAACATGATCCTGGCCAGGTCACTCTCCCACCTGGTGCCTCACTCTCTCTAGCTTTGAAATAGGGATCATCCTGACCCACATTAAGAAAGCGTTTGATCCTCTGCTCTTGCTTCCCAAATCCCTGCCCTCCTTGCCCCACACAGGCCTCTTCCCTGTTCCTCAAACTTCCATGCCCATGGTAGTGCCTGTGTCTCCCCCCCAACTTCAAGGTCTCATGTACAGTATCCTGCCAGCAAACTGAAGCCGCCCCTAGATCCAAAACAGGAATCACAGTTCCTGTGCTCTGCCCTGAATGGAGCATAGACCATGGGCATGGGGAAGGCCAACACTCACATCCAGGTAGATCATCAAGCTACTCCTCTGTCCCAGGAGCAGGAAGGCCTCTGGTTCTTGCTCACTTTGGTAGCTGGAGCTGCTAAGTTGGGGGTGCGGTGGGCGGAGATGGAAACAGGCCATAGGATTAATCAAGTGTCAGGAGAGATGATGTTACCCCTCTGTGGGGAATCCCTTCCTTGCAGATGCTGTGCTTTGGTTCCTGGACTCTGCCAGGAAGCCCAGCTCCCATCCCTAGCAGCTTGGCTGTTCCCTACCCTGCTGTGCACCAGGCCCTCTGCAGAGAGCTGTTCTGGGCAAGTACTGCAGAGCCGCTGTCACTCTGGCAGGTGTAGCCCCAGGTTCCATAACCCTGACCCATGGTCTCCCTCCGCTGGCAGGCTCTGAACAAGGCCTGCCCAGAGAACATGGATGCCAGGCTGAAGAGCTCGCTGACAGCAACCCCCAGCACAAACAAACTCCAGCACATCTTGGAGGTGAGCAGAATGGGCAAGGGCAGCAGGGGTTTTACCTTAGCCCTGGGGAGGCCTGGAAATGAGAGACTGGATGATCCACGTTTCCATTGTGTTCTGCTACCTGAGAGCCATTGGGCCATCCGTGGTCAGGGCAGTCAGTGCAGAGCAGCGTTTAAGCAGTTACCAACCCATGAGAGGACCTTATGATCTACCTGTATGGCACAATAATTCTGCATTGAATCAGTTGATTATTCTTTGGGGTTCAGAACCCTGGGGTGACAGAACCCTGATTGTCACATCTGTCTTTGTTCCAGCCTCTCTCACAGATATATCCTGCAGCCAGCCCAGCTCAGGGAGCAGTGGGGACAGGTGATCTCATCCTCTCAAACCAAGCAACATGGGTCTCATTGAGGCTCAGATGGAAGATCCCACGCATCTCCTGGAGGTAAGAACCATTCACTCTTCCTGCCACTTGGAGCTCTTGCAACAAACAGGGGGCTCCTGCTACATATCCTGGTTGGGAACTTGCCCTATCCCTGGATCCCAGCCCTGGTACAGAGACCTATTTCTCATCATGATAGCCTCATTTTATTCTCAGAGGATGCGTCCAGGATCCTGGATAATGTTTCCTGCAGGAGGTTTGAGCGGGGAGAGATCACTCACTGTCACGACCCAGGGGTCTTCAACCTGGGTCTGCAGGGTTCATGGGAGCAGCCGCACTCCAACCCTCCACCTGGAAGCCTGCTGAAAATTGCTTACCTAGGACCCATGAAGTTCAGCCCCAGTTTGAGGCTCCACTCATGAGGTCCTATTGGAGGAGTCCCAGAGAAGCTAATTGGCCCCCGGCCCTGCTTAAGACAGCAGCAGGAACAGGAAGCTGAGTGAACACCAGGGCTGCTCCCTGTTCTGGATCCTGTGCTGCCTGTTTCTGCTGTTTCTGTTTGACTAGGGCTCACCATCCATCTTGGAGCTGAACACCAGATGGGAGCTGATAGATTGTCCTTGGTGGGCCATGTTCTTGTGTGGGATGGAGCTGTGTGCCAGAGAGGGCCAGGAGCAGATGCTCCATGCATGGCCAGGAATGGATTAAACAGCCTGTAATGCCAGGTGAATACAACCATGGCCACATACAGACACCCTGGGCATCCATGGGGACTGAATCTGGGCCTTCGCTGCCAAGAGCACAACTCACTACAATTTGAGTCATTACGGTAGTGACCCCTGCCAGCCCCTCTGAGGGGGGTCAGTATTATCCCTGTTAGCTGGGGCACAGGAATGGAAAGCAACTGGCTGCAAGGTCACCCACAACGTCACTGAGCGAGGCAGGACTGAAGCACAGTCCTGATACCAGTCCAGCTACTAGACCACACCCTCTTTCAAAACCAGAGAACCCAGGAGCCCTGACTCTCACAGCCAGTCCTTAAATCATAGAATATCAGGGTTGGAAGGGACCTCAGGAGGTCATCTAGTCCAACCCCCTGCTCAAAGCAGGACCAATCCTCAGACAGATTTTTCCCCCCAGATCCCTAAATGGTCCCCTCAAGGATTGAACTCACAACCCTGGGTTTAGCTGGCCAATGCTCGAACCACTGAGCTATCCCTCCCCCCCCCTAAATGACAAGAGCAAACTCCCTCCCACTCAGGAAGCCATAGAAAGGACCATGTGCTGAGTCCCCCTCTGCAATGCCACTATCAGAGACCATTGCTGATGGGTGCCAGGTGACTGAGCAGGGAACTCCTTGAGAGACTCCTAGGGAATGGTCAGTCATGTTTCACTGTGACCCTCTGGGAGCCATGGAAAGACTGCAGCATTGAAGAGACTTTTCTGCTCTAACAAAGGGTTTCTGTTCTCCAAGATAGTCAGCCAGTGAGGCCAGCTTGCAGAATATGGAAGAGCTGTTTGGCGATGGGTTGGAGGATTCACCATGTAGGTGGCAGCAGATGGAAGTGAAAGAGCAAAGCTGGACCATCCGCTGAGCTGCTGCAATCAAGTGAGCACAGCCGGGGAGAGAAGAGGGAGAACTCGAAGGTGGCTGGTGGCTGTAGGGAGGAAAAGCAGTTTGGGAGCCAGGAGAGTAGAAATAAATAGTTAATGATGAATACTGCTGGCTTTGTCTTGTGTGGTGAACGGTTTACAATGGGTCTCTTTACTATCACACCAAACTTTAAAATAGCTGTGTATGATGAAAGGGCAGGTCTATAAAAGTAAGAGGTCACTCTAGGGGCCTGAAGTCCCAGATTCTGTCTCTATTACCTGCTTCTACCAGCTGATCTTAACCCAACAAATCCCTGAGGTGGTAGCAGTAGTGAGCTCTTGTCCTCCAGAAAAAGGACACACTACATGTGGCCAAGGAAATAGAGAGGCCTGGGGGTCACTTGCAGTGTTGCCTGTTAATATGGCTCTTGTGGGGGAGCATGGCAGGTTACTTTGGACTAGGTAACACAACTGTGGACTCAGGGGGATGCTGTGCTGTGGTGTATGTGCCCTGCAAGATATCACTTGTGAAGGGAAGCAACACTGCTCTTGTCAGTGGAATCTGGGCAATAAGAAAGAGGAGTTGGCAATTCTCCATGGGGAAGGGAAATGAGGAAACCTGGTGGGATTTTGTGTGTGACTGGAATGTTAGTGTCGCTGGTTACAACCCATTGAGGTAGGGGAGAGAGGGTAAAAAAAGTGGTGGGCAGGGTGGCACTTTACATTAGACCAGCGGTTCTCAAACTGCGGGTCAGGACCCCAAAGTGGGTTGCAACCCCATTTTAATGGGGTCACCAGGGCTGGCTTAGACTTGCTGGGGCCTGGGGCCAAAGCTGAAGCCCGAGTCCCACTGCCTGAGGCTGAAGCCAAAGCCTGTCTGGGGCCGAAGCCCTTGGGCTTAGATTTTGGGGGACTTCCTATTGGGAGACAGATGTGAGAGGTCTCACGTAGCCAGGAGTAAATCATCCTTGGAGATTTTGAAAAATTATAGATACTTTTCTAATACAAAGTTTTGTACCCAATAAGGGGTGATTCTATTGTGGGCCTCCTTGTGGTGGATAAAGATGAACTGATCACTGGACTGGATGTTCAGGGTTGCTCTGGGGCCAGGGATTATGACTTGACTGTATTCAGTAAGGACCAGTAAGGAGGTTTTGGAACAAATTGATAAATTAAACAGCAATAAGTCACCAGAACCAGATGGTATTCACCCAAGAGTTCTGAAGAAACTCAAATGTGAAACTGCAGTACTACTAACTGCTATGTAACCTATCCTTTAAATCAGCTTCTGTACCAGATGACTGGAGGATAGCTAATATGACACTAATGTTTTAAAAAGGCTCCATTGATGCTCCCAGCAATTACAGGCCACTAAGGCTAACTTCAATACCAGGCAAATTGAGTGAAATTATAGTAAAGAGATGAATTATTAGACACATAGATAAACACATTTTTGGGGGAAGAGTGAACATGGTTTTTGTAAAGGGAAATCATGCCTCACAAATCTACTAGAATTCTTTGAGGGAGTCAACAAGCATGTGGATAAAGGTGATCCAGTGGATATAGTGTACTTAGATTTTCAGAAAGCCTTTGACAAGGTCCCTCCCCAAAGGCTCTGAAGCAAAATGGGATAAGATGGAAGGTCCTCTCTGGGATAGGTAACTGGTTAAAAGGCAAGAAAGAAAGGGTCTGACTAAATGGTCAGGTTTCAGACTGGAGAGAGGTAAATAGTGGTGTCCCCCAGGGGTCTGTACTGGGACCAGTGCTGTTCAACATACTCCTAAGTGATCTGGAAAAAGGGGTAAACAGCGAGTTGGCAACATTTGCAGATGATACAAACCTACTCAAGTTAGTTAAGTCCAAAGAGAGTGCAAAGTGTGACAAAGGGATCTCACCAAACTGGGTGACTGGGCAACAAAATGGCAGATGAAATACAATGTTGATAAATGCAAAGTAATGCACATTGAAAAACATGATCCCAACTCTACATCTAAAATGATGGGGTCTAAATTAGCTGTTACAACTTAAGAAAGAGAGCTTGGAGTCATTGTGGATAGTTCTCTGAAAACATCCACTCAATGTGCATCGGCAGTCAAAAAAGTGAACAAAATGTTGGGAAATCATTAGGAAAGGGATAGATAATAAGACAGAAATGTAATATTGCCTCTCTATAAATCCATGGTATGTCCACATCTTGAATACTGGAGCTGGTCTCCCCATCTCAAAAAGATATATTGGAATTGGAAAAGGTACAGAAAAGGGCAACCAAAACGATTAGGGGTATGGAACAGCTTCCATATGAGGTGAGATTAATAAGACTGGGAGGAGTTTTCAGCTTGGAAAAGAGATGACAAAGGGGGGGATAGGATAGAGGTCTATAAAATGATGACGGGTATGGAGAAAGTAAATAAGGAAGTGTTATTTACTCCTTCTCATAACACAAGAACTAGGGGTGACCAAATGAAATGAATAGGCAGCAGGTTAAAACAAACAAAAGGAAGTATTTCTTCACACAACACACAGTCAACCTGGGGAAACTCTTTGCCAGAGGATGTTGTGAAGGCCAACCCTATAACAGGGTTCAACAAAGAACTAGATAAGTTCATGGTGGATAGGTCCATCATTGGCTATTAGCCAGGATGGGCAGGGATACAAAACCATGCTCTTGAAGTGTCCCTAGCCTCTGTTTGCCGGAAGCTGGGAATGGGCGACGGAATGGATCGCTTGATGATTGCCTGTTCTGTCCATTCCCTCTGGGGCACGTGGCATTGGCCACTGTGGGAGGATAGGATTCTGGGCTGGATGGACCATTGGTCTGATCCAGTATGGCTGTTCTTATGACCAAAAGAGGGCAGTCCCAACCAGCAATATTTATATTTGGTGCACTGAAAGGGCTAACTTTCCAAAGCTGACCAAAATGATTAGTGAAAGTGTTTTGAAGAAAAACACTAAAGAGAACAATGTGAATGAAAATTGGGAGCTATTGTTTAAGAAGCTTGTTAGATGGGGCATAAGCCACATTGCATAATTAGCTGAGTTTGCAATGGCCTTCCACTCAACTCGCTGACATTTCTCCATCTGTAAATGTGGTAACCGTTTTAAAATCTAGATCTAATCAATTACAATATGTCAGGGAACGTTCTAGTTATCAATGGTCTGATCATTGGGTTGATGGTGGTAAAGAAGAGATTCCCATAGGGCTCCCTCCCTCTCCCCAAGAGCCACCCTCATCCTCTCTCCCCTTTCTGCTCCCGCATCCTCTGCAAACTTTCAAAGGCGGAGGCCTCTTGATGGCCTTCGTTCGTAGGGATGTTGCCTAGTGGTCAGGGTTTCGGCCTTTCGACATGCGGTGCGGGGCGGGGAAGGGTGCGGCATCCCGGGGCCTCCCACTGGGCTCTGTCCCAGGCCACTCTGAGGGCAACACAAAGGTGTGACACTTCCTACCACGCTGCTATTGTCCGAAGTTCGCAGTTTATCACAGGAAGCTCTGATGGGTGTCAACTCACTGCTTGGCACCTCTTCACAACCGGGCGTGGCATGGCAGCTCTCTCGTTGGGGTGGCAGCTACCTGTACTATCTGTAATGCTGACAGTCGTCGGTGGGCAGGATTGAACCAGGGACCTCTGAAGCTTTGTGCATGAGCCTCTACAGCATGAAGTAAAAGCCAACTGGCTGTTAGCTAAGGCTGTATAGCAGACTCATTTTATCTCTGTCTCTAAGTGGTCTCTTTGCCGCTAGATGGGACACACCACGACACCCAGAAGGTCTGTGGGTTATTTACTTCCCCTAGCTGATGTCGGAGAATAACAGAGTTCTCACTTTTTGTTTGGGTACAGCAAGTCAGATACTTTATTTTCTCTCTTTCAATTGCATAGAGGGAGAGAGCTAAACAGGTCTCTCAACAGGTAAACAATTACAGCAAGCATTTATACCTTTTGTTACAGACAATAATGAGCAACAGCTGCATTTTGTTTATACATAGGTCATTCTGATATCTTGTTTTGCTCACTAATGTAGACTCTTAGTCTAAATTCCATATTATCTACACAAGGTCGCAACAACTTCTCACACAGTTCTTTCCCACTCGCCTCACACATTCCTCGCTTCTACAAATCTCGCGTTATTAGGGTTACAGTTAGCCTGACTCTTGCTAACAAACTGTCATGCATTGCAATCCCCTTCCTGTCAGTTCTTTCTCTGCTTCCACAACCCCTCCTTTTGTACTACTAGTACACTACTAGTTCTTGACCTTGAACGCAGATTAACTTTCTCTTTATCTCTGGACCAAGCTGAATTTCAAATTAACCCGTTCCTTTCCTCAATAGACAAATTGTTCCCATTGTGTGTCAGAGGCTTTTTGGTGATTAAAAGCTCCTCTGAGATGTATGATCTTATCTAGATTGAAGGTACCTTCTAGTAGGCATTGTTTAGATGAATTTTCACGTGTGTAATGATTCCAATTCTCTAAATACCTGCAGGTTTTAGGACCATAATGTACGTACATGAAATAAGCTGGGGTACCCTTAGGGGGTGAGAGGGAATCCTTAGACTGTCCCCCACCCATTTTCCAATCACACACACAGGGAGGATGCCCTGTCCGCGCTAGCGGCGCATAAACTAAGGATCTCTCCCTACAGGGTACTCACACAGGAGAGACTAACGAGGATGGCCACGACCCTCCTACACCTCCCTTCAGCAAAGAGCGTCGGCTAGTCTCAGAGAGACGGCACCGCTTACTCTCGTTGCATCCAGCGAGATAATCAGACTGTCAGTGGCTCACACAGAGAGGAAAAGGGGGAGGGAAGATGGGTTCACACACTCCTAAACCCAGGTAGCTTCCTCGCCGGACATGCCAGGCCGAGTTAGCCCACCGTGGGTTGGATCTCCTAAAAGATCCTCTAGTTACTGGGCTTGCGTTAGAGTAGTTTGGTCACGAGCCAAAAGACTTTGCAGAGTACTCTGGGCATCTTCCGGTAACTCTCAATTCACACTGGTGTGTACACACACACACACACACACACACCAAGGCCTCTATCGCCAAATACCACGATGCATCTACACTATGAGGCGGTAACAACCCCTCTTGAGACGGTAAAAACCCCTCACCACCGGTGCATACCTACACATCTCTCATATGCATATGGGGGCGGCCAAACTAACAGGTCCGCAGAACCGCATACAACTACCTTATTGGGGGCGGCAAAACAATTCCCCAGAACCGCTCTGCATCTGACCTTGCTGCACAGTCAATAAGTTCGGATGGCGTGAGCCCAACAGGGACAGACAGCCCCACGGACAGTCCTCCTCCGACACCCCAATAGAGATTTCAAAAGGTCTCCTACCTCTATTGTGGCGCCATGGGGTTCGAAGGGGAACGATCCATAGCAGTTGCCAGTGCCTCTGCGGGCGTTGCCATCCCGGACGAGCCCCCAAATTGTCGGAGAATAACAGGAAGCGCGTTCTGAGCTTCAGAGACTTCCCAGTTGTAATCCCGGACAGACCCTGTAATGATGTGGCCTCTGGTGGGACACTACTGAGAGTATCAAATCAGGACAAATTGCTTGGAGCAGGGCAACAAGAGCAGGTCCTCCCTTCCCTCAGGGAGAGGGACCTTCAGGCAGTTGCTGAGGGAGAGATCCCGCCTTCCTTCAGGGCCTTCAAGATAGAGGTCCTTTCTCTTGCCTGGTCTGCCCACAAGTCCTCGTCCAGTCTGTGCATCCCCTGCGGGTGTGATGGAGCTGGGCTAGCTGAGGCCAGAGCAGCTCCTTAACCCCTTGTTCCCCAAGGTGGGGTTTGTATTCTCCATCACAAGTCCAAACAGAAGGGAAAAAGCCTTGAAGATACAGCTTTCCATACTGTTAATGGCTAACAGGCCTAGCAGGCCTGAGGGCGTATTTTTCCAAGGAGAGCTATTTCCTATCCTGGGTACGCCGATCTAATGCTGCAGATGCATATTTTGGGTAGCGAATTATTATCTCATCCAACAGCGACAATGTGAACTTTGAATCCTTTTTTATCCTGGCTTCTCTTTAACTCCTTGAAGGTGACTTTAGATGATGCTTCGTGCAGCAGGCATTCTTTTGCCCTGTGTCATCCGGGCTTTTCTGTTGCTGGATTCGGGAGGAGGCTTGGTGAGAATCCACTCTGCTGACTGCAGAATGCTGCTCTCTGACCAAAAGTATGTTTCTTTGCGTCCTGATTTCCTTCTCTTCCTAGAATGTGACGTTTGGAAGATTTTCATGGAGCATGAAACAAAGTCAGAGTCAGTATTGGTAAATGTCCCCAAAACACGACTTCAGCCTTCCCTGCATCAGCCAGATCCAGCCTCTTAATTTCTTTGGTATTGATTTAAAGTCAAATCAGTGTTACTCACACACCTGCATTGGCTGTGCATGTGTGAATCCTCCAAGGGCAGAAGTGAGATGGAGTGTACCTGAGAATTTATGTGATATCGAAGCATTCCACAATGTTGGAAATCATGGCCTTGTGGACAGACAGAAAGCAAAATGGGGCATTCTTTCTCCTTCCCCCCCATGGCAATACAATGAACGTACCCTCTATTTCATTCCCTTGGAAGACACTTCCACACCTGCTGGGCCAAGCCTGCTGCCTGGGACTGCGGGTGCTACACGTGGCCAGCAGTGGGCCAGAAGGAGGAGGACCCTGCAGGAGCTTTTGAAGATAGGGGCAAGGAGGAGCAAGGAGCACCTTGTTTTCAAAAGAGCTACGGAGGAAAGGGACACGGTCCATGAAGAGAGACTGTTCCAGGGGTTCCTGGAGGAAGAGAGAGAGAGCAGAGAGCAGGACCGATTGCTCAGGGAGAGAATGTTGGATATGGGGACCAGCAGGGTGGTTCATCCAGCTCCTGTCACAGCGCCAGCACCAGTGCATGTGCCAGCTGCAATGTCTGCAGGTGCGCAGGTACATGTAACTATGACAGTGGAATGGTGTTCCTGGTCCTGGTTCACAATGGTTGGAGGGTGGAGTTTGTGGCAGGGCCAGTGAGCAAAATTACAGATGAGGTTTCTGTTCCCAACTATTGACAGTTGTGTGTCTCAGAGAAAGATCGTCTAACGCTCTCTCCAAGAGACGTACCCCTGTTTCCAAAACCTGTGAGGTGGCAGAGCGCAGACTGGTTTATGCCCTATACTGCACCTTTTCTGGCCAGCCTTTAACTCTCCAATTCCCTGATGAATGTTCTTCTGACATTTAATGGCTTTTATATTTTTGCTCTAACGATTATTCAGACGCTGTGCCCAAATGGCCAGGTCCCGCTTCCACGTGGTGCCTCACTTTCCCCCTCTCTGAAGTCGGGATAATCCTAACCGACAATGAGACAGTGTTTGATCCTCAGATCTTGCTTCCCAAATCCCTGCCCTCCTTGCCCAACACCGGCCTCTCCCCCATTTTCCTAAACTTCCATGCCTATGTTAGTGCCTGTCTCATCCCCCAACTGCAAGGTCTCATACACAGTCTCCTTCCAGCAAGCTGAAGCTGCCCCTGGCTCTGGAGCTGGAATCGCATGTCCTGAGAGCTTCCCTTGCATGGTGTATTCACCATGGGCATGAGAAAGGACAACACCCATATGCAGGTAGAACATCAACCTCCACCCCTGTGCGAGCAGCAAGTTGGCCTCTTGTCCCTGCTCCCTCGGACAGCTGGAGCTACTGAGAGGTGGGGTTGGCAGAGCATGAGAACAGCCCCTGAGGTTAAGAAATGGTGGGGAGAGCCTCTTCCCTCCATGGGACATTACGTTGTCCCTCTGTGGGCAATCCTTTCTTTCCGCAGGCTGTGCTTTGGTTCCTGGATTCTGCCCAGAAGCCCAGCTCCCATCCCTATCAGCTTGGCTGTTCCATACCCTGCTGTGCACCAGGCCCTCTACAGAGAGCTGCTCTGGGCAAGGTCTGCAGTGCCAGCTGTCATCCTGGCAGGTATAGTCCCAGGTTCCATAACCCTGACCTATGGTCTCCCTCCGCTGGCAGGCTCTGAGCAAGGCCTGCCCAGACAACATGGACTATGAGCTCTAGATCGTGCTGACACCACCCTCCAGCACAGACAAATATCTTGGAGGTGAGCAGAATGGGGAGGGGCAGCAGGGGGTTTACTTTAGCCCTGGGGACTCCTAGAAAGAAGAGACTGGAAAATCCATGTTTCTATTGGATCCTTCTGAGTATGCATTTGTGATATAAACTCACTGGGTGACCTTGGGGTTAACTCACTTCCCCCTTACGGCATCAGTTTTCTCCACTATGAAATCTACCCCCGGGGAAGAAGGAGATAAGCCCTGACAATCACCTTCACCTGTGGGTGTTTGGCCCTGGGAGCCTAAACCAACTGGACTATCTGCCCCATCACCTAAACTTCCCTGTCTTTCCCTCCTAGGGCCCCGTCCTAAGTGCTCAGCCTGGTCCCTTCCTGGCTTGTCCCTGACCTTCAAAGGACTATCCAAGCCTCTCCCATGCCTGCTCCCCTTGAGGTCTCTCTCCTGGCTGAGCACAGGCTGCCCTCATATCTCTCAGCAGGCCTGGGTCCTAGTCACATGCTGCTTCTTGTCACGTGACCCCCACACTTATTCCCTTCACCATAGGGAGCTGCATAACCTGGGCTAGGTGCAGTTGAGCTTCAACCCCTTTCCTGGCCATCTCACCCTGGGACAGGCTGAAACTGGAAACCTGTGGGCTAACAGTAACTGTTTGCTCTCAAAGGTGCCCAAGACACAACGGAAGAGGAAATCCTTTGCCCTGGATTTAAATTATTCCAACTGAAAGTGAATGAGAGAAAATAGGTCCAGAGTTATCTTCCTAGCAGCAGAAAATGCACAGATTGATAGATGTTAAGGTCAGAAAGGACCATTATGTGCATCTAGTCGCACCTCCTGTATAACTCAGGCCCTAGAATGTCACCGAGTGGATCCTTCAGCCAACCCTAACATGTGACTGAGCCAGAGAACATCTTTTGGAATGACAGCCACATGCACGACAGCCAACTGGCTGACAGAAAATTTTTCTTCTGCAGTGACATGGGGTTAAGGGACACGGAGGAAAAGACATGGAGGCTGTGACTAAAGTTAGGGCAGTGAGGCCAGGATAACCGGGGCTAGGTCCCAGGACTGGCTATCAGAAGACCTGCCATTTTCTAGTCCTGGTGTTGGGGACCCCCCCCCCTAGGCATAGCTACCAGGTAACTCGGGAGAGTGGAAGACCAAAGTGTCGATGAAGCTCTTTTGCTCTGGGCCTAGCGGAACCCCCAGACTCCATCTTGTGAACTCTCACTTACTTCTGTGTGTAATGCTTACAGGCTACAGCAAAAATGTATTGGTCAGCGTTTTTAGCAGATGGCTTCAGTTTCACTCACACTAGCAGAAATAATAGAGATAAGAAAGAGGAATAGTTAGTTTTGCAGATGTCTAACTCAAGGCCGCAGAGACTGGGAAAGTTTTCTCACAGGCGTATGGGAACTTTTCTAATTGTAACGGCTAGAGAAGGGAGGGGTGGGAGGAATACTAGAGAGTTAACAGACAGAGGCTTACATAGAAACTGCTTGAAGTATAAAAAGGTAAAAGTTATTTGTATTTGGGGCACTGGATTTGAGACATGCTGGTCTCCTAGTGTCATTTCAGAGCTCTGGAATAAACTTGGCTTGCTTTCTCCCCTCGGTGTCTTTATTGGTGCTAAGCACACCGGGCCAACGGACCCTTTGAAGTCCGCCTCGAGCCCCTCAGGCGGTGACACTGGCTTTGGGATCATGAGCGAGAGTCTCTTCACCGCTGGGTGCCTCGGTTTCCCCAACTATCAACTAGAGCTAATTAAGGTTTTGTTTGTTCCCATTTTACAGGGTGGGAAACTGAGACACAGTTGGGACCTGTCTACACTTCAGGTCTGTAGTGCATTTGTAAGCTGCTGACCCCCACATGTTCAGAGCCTATGGATAACACAGCTCCTAAAGGTGTGTTTGTTCTGTGCTTATCCCCTATGTACCAGCAGGGCTGGACGGCCTTTTGTCACTGAGCTGTGGGGAGCAGGTCCTGGGTACTAAGGGTCTGAAGAAGCTCTCAAGGACTAATTTTTTAAAATATTTTTTATCAATGAATTGGGAGAAAACACAATCACTACTGATAACATGTGGGTGACAAAATACTGGCAGGGTGATAATTACTGATGGGGAGAGGGCAGTGATATAGAGCGATCTGGCTCATTCCACAAGCTGGCCCCATTCAAAGAAAACAAGTTTGATAAGAGCCAAATGCAAGGTCCTATACCTAGCAACAAGGCATGCCGGCCACACCTACAGAATGGGGAAGTGTATCCAGGAACGCAGTGACTCTGAAGGGTTTTTAGGGGCCATACTGGGCAAGCCATTCAACATGAGCTCCCAGTGTGATGCTGTGGTGAAAAGGGCTAAAGCCATCATTAGACGTATGAGCAGAGCCGTGAGTAGGATAGGGAGGTGACATAGCATCAGTGAGACTGATATTGGAATACTGCATCCAGTTTTGGTGTTCTCATTTGAAAAAGATGTTGAGAAATTGGAGCTGGGGCAGCAAAGAGCCACTAAATGTTCTGAGGGCTGGAGAAAAATGCCTTCTAGTGAGCTATGGAAAGAGCTCAACATGTTTAGCTTATCAAAAAAAGATTTGAAAGGTGACTTTATTGAAGTGTTGAAGTGCCTTAATGGAGAGAAAATATTGGGTATTAAAGGGCTCTTTAATCTGGCAGAGAAAGGCTTAACAAGACCCAATGGCTGGAAGGTGAAAAGAGACCAATTCCTATTACAAATAAGGCACAAATATTCAACAGCGAGGATGATTCACCACAGGAACAAGCTACCAAGGAAAATGGTGGATTCTCCATCTCTTGATGTCATTTAATGAAGACTAGATGCCTTTCTGGAATGTGTTTGCCCAAAAAGTAGCTATTGTGGTATACAAGAGGCCTGTGATATGCAGGGGGTCAGATTAGATGCTCTAATGGTCTCTTCTGGCCATAAAGTCTACTAATTTCTGAAAAACTGAGTGTAGCATTGGGAGCAGCGTCTGATGTTTTACTGTCTAGATGGCTTGCTTCCTAGAATGAACACTTATTGAGTGGGGTGATCCACAGGGAGTAGCTCAAACCTCCAAAGTGTCTGGCCAGCAGCAGGACATTAGCACTGCAGGGGAGGGATGTGGCAGTGACATCACAAAGCCCTTTTGCAGGACCTCAGCCTATTGGTCAAAGGTGGTGGGGAGGTGGTGACCTCACAGAGAGATGCTGACATCAGCCAGGCAGGACAGGGGTGCTGGGCCAGGGAAATTTCGGAGACCCCTGTGGCTTTGCTTCAGCAAGTCGCCTTCTCGAGGTCTCTCTTTGACGACTGAGAGAGAATTCTGGTTCACGTACGTGAGCGCGAGGAGGAACCTCTTTTGAGTTTTCTCCTTTCCTTTTACTGATTTTACTAGAAAACAGACATCCCTGTTTAGAAGGTAAGAGGCTCCTGGAGGTTTGGAACCTGTTCAATCTGATCCATCTGGTGCCAGCTGAATTCTAGGTGTGGAAAACACTAGCTTA
>NW_020706731.1:0-1777 GCF_002925995.2 Terrapene triunguis
AGGACTTTGTCCCTTAGAATCACTGGGGACATTGGGCTTTCTCCTTTATAGTTTCCCCTTTCCTCCATCCCTCCCTCCATTTTCTTCTTCTCTTGCTTCTTTTGTCCTTTCCCCTGTTTCCCCTCCCACCATCAGGAGCTGTGTGTATGTGTGTGGAGTGGGGTGGGGGTGGGGAGTTGCTCTCCAATTCTCATTGTTGGAGGCCCCCACAAAGAGGTGGGGCTGGAGTAGTGCTCTGAGAGCGATCCCCTCTGGTGGTGACCTGGGCCATCTTTGGGCCATCTGGTGAGAACTCTGTACCTCCTGCCTCTGAGTCTCAGCACTGATTGGGTGAGCACGGGACTATTCAGAGGAAGGAGACTCAGGTCCTTTTGTTCTCTATTAAGACCAAGCCAACAAGTCCTAACTGATCATATATTTGATTACTCTTGCTGCTTCTCTCTACAGGCAAGTCTCATCTTACACGGGGGTTCCGTTCCGCGGTTAGCGCGTAAAGCGAAAAACGCGTATAGTCAAAATTACATTGAGTTCTATGGCAGGCGGAATCGCCTGCACTACAGGTACAGTATTAGAATTGTTATTTTTCTCTTTTTTTTGTTTTTTTTGAAGACCGCATAAAGCTGAAATCGCTCATGTTAAATGCGCGTAAGATGCGTCAGACCTGTATTCGTTGTCCATGAACAGTTCATGATTCTCTCTCTAATGGTCTAATTCTTCCAAAATACTTACTGAATAATTAGGTTTTAATAAAGCCATATGCAAACCCATACTTCCAGGAACAAAGGAGTCAGGCCGCATGGTCAGGGACTGTCCCCTGGAAAGCAGTGACTCTGAAAAGGATTTAGGGGCCATAGTGAACAAGCCGCTCAACATGATCTGTCAATGTGAAGCTGTGGAAAAAAGGGTTAAAGCCATCCTTGGATGGATAGAGTAGTGAGTATGGAAAGGGAGGTGATCCAGCACTGGTGAGACTGATGGTGGAATATTGAAGCCAGTTCTTGTATCCACATCTTGAAAATTATGTTAAAAAACTGGAGAGGGTGCAGAAAAGATTCATATTTGAGTGATGTAGATGATGGCTTCTAGTGAGACATTGACAAAGCTCAGTCTGTTTAGTTTATACAAACGAAGATTGAGAGGTGTGTTGCTTGACTCCCTGGAGAGAAAATGCTGAGTATGAAAGGGATCTTTTGTCTAGCAGAGAAAGGCGTAAAAAGACCCCCCGGCTGGAAGCAGAAATCAGAAAAATTCTCATTAGAATAAGACCCAGATTTGTTAGAGGGTGATTCATCATTGGAACAAACTACCAAGAGAACTCATGCATTCTCCATCTCTTGGTGTCTTCTAATGGAGACAAGATGCCCTTCTGGAAGATGCTTTAGTCCAAAAAAAAAAAAAAACCCCAAACCCCAGCTCTTCTGACATACAAGAGGCCTAGGATAAGCAGGGGGTGAGATTAGATGCTCTAATCGTCCCTTCTGGCCATAAGTCTACTAATTTATGAAAACCTGGGTGTCTCATGGAGAGCAGCCTCTGATATTTTACTATGTAGCCTGCTTGATCCCCACAATGAAGAGTCATTTAGTGGGCTGATCCAGGGAAAGCAGCTCAAAGATCCGAAGGGGCTGGCCAGGGAAGGACATCTGCGCTGCAGGGAAAGGATGGGTTTGGCAGTGACATCACAGAAGCCTTTGGCAGGGCCTCAGGGTATTGGGCAAAGGTGGTGGGGAGGTGATGACCTCACATGAGACCCTGACATCAGCCAGGCAGGACAGGG
>NW_020706732.1:0-2375 GCF_002925995.2 Terrapene triunguis
ATCCATCTGGTGCCAGCTGAATTCTAGGTGTGGAAAACACTAGCTTAAGGTTGCAGAATTTTATTCCCCACCTAGGACTTTGTCCCTTAGAATCACTGGGGACATTAGGGTTTGTCCTTTTGGTTTTACCTTTTCCTCCATCCCTCCCTCCTTTCTCTTCTTCTCTTGCTTCTTTTGTCCTTTCCCCTGTTCCCCTCCCACCACCAGGAGGGGTATGTGTGTGTGTTGCGGGGGGTGGGGGTTTGTTCTGCAGCTCCCATTGTGGGAGGTCCACCCAAAAATGTGGGGCTGAAATAGTGCTCAGACAGTGATCCCCACCAGTGACCTGGGGGATCCTTTTGAGCTTTCTGGTGAGAACCCTCAGCCTCCCGCCCCTCAGTTTCTACTCTGATTGGCTGAGCAAGGCATTATTGACAGGGAGGAAACTCAGGTCCTCATTGTTCTCTTTTAAGACCAAGTAAATAAGTCATAACCAATTATATGTTTGACGAATTTTGATGCTTCTCTGCATTAATTGTCTCTGAGCAGTTCATGATTCTCTCTAACATTCCATTTCTCCTAAAATACTTGCTGAATAATTACAATGCACTGTCGTTGGTCTGGAGCGCATTTGAGAGCACTTTATTCAGGTCATTCTATGTACGAAATTCAAGATCCGATGGTTAGTTTGAAAGTCAGGGCTATTCCCAACTCTGCCACACTGACTGGCTGTGTGACATAAGACAAGTCAATTCTCCTTTCTCAGCCTTAGTTTCTCCCTCTTTCAAGTAGGGATAACAATCCGCTCCTACCTACCTCATGCTGGCTGGAAAATGGGGATCCACTGGAGAGTTGTCACTAGGAGCAGTGCATAATATGAGATGTCCTATCACGTTTATTCAGATCAGATTATGACCTAAGAAAATAGCTGAAATATTCAATTTTATTTGTATTTTGTTAAGAGCAGCAACTACTTAGCTCAGACTGGAGCATCTTATCTAATTTTCGAGATCTAAGTGTCTCGTCTTTGTGTGCGACGAGACAATTTAACACACCGTGACAAACAGGAGATGCTTTTGCTTTGCAACAAAATATTTTTGTAAAGAATTTTCATCCAACTTGTTATGATTTCAAGAAACAAACTGGTTTAGTCTGAACTGGATTTTCTGACAGAAACAGTTTCAATGAAATTTCCCCACCATCTCGATTCCTGGGCTCTATCCCTGCCTCTGGGGCGGTTGTTGTCTGTTAGAACAGGAGTCAGGACTGGTGGCTTCTCTTTCTGGCTCTGCCACCGCCTGGCTGTGTAGGCCCTTGGGTAGGTCACTTCCCTTCTCTGTACCTCAGGCTCCCCATCTGTCCAATGGGAACAGGGACAATTCTCCAACTCCAGGCAGTCGTGAGCCTGGGTGGGAAGGAGGATTCACCAAAGGAACAAACTACCGAGGGAAGTGGTGGGGATTCTCCATCTCTTGATGAATTCTAATGAAGACTAGATGCCTTTCTGGACAGGATCTGATCAAAAACTAGCTACTGTGCTATACAAGGGGCCTGTGATATGCAGGGGGTCAGATTAGATGCAAGTCTAAATGTCTCTTCTGGCCATAGAGTCTGCTAATTTATGAAAAACTGTAGCCAACTTGCTTCCTAGAATGAACACTCGTTGAGTGGGGTGATCCACAAGGGGTAGCTCAAACATCCAATATGGCTGGCCAGGGGCAGGACATTAGCCCTGAAGGGGAGGGGTGGGTGTGGCAGTGACATCACAAGGGCCTCTGGCAGGACCCCAATCTATTGGGCAAAGGTGGTGGGGAGGTGGTGACCTCACAGAGAGATGATATCAGACAGGAAGGACAGGGGCACAGGATAGGGGCAACCTCAGAGACCCCTGTGACTTTGCCTCAGCAAGTCTCCTTCTCGAGGTCTCTCCTTGACGACTGAGAGAGAATTCTGGTTCACATACGTGAGCGCGAGGAGGAACCTCTTTGGAGTTTTCTCGTTTCCTTTTACTGATTTTGCTAGAAAACAGACATCGCTGTTTAGAAGGTAAGAGCTTCCAAAAGGTTTGGAACCTGTTCAATCTGATCCACCCAGGGCCGTAGCAACAAAGAACGTGGCCCCCTCCGAACGGTGGCCCCCTCCGAACATATGTCCAGGCGGGGCCACTTACAATGCAGAAACTGGAATGCGGTATTTATTTTGCACTTTTAGGGGCCCCCTTCCTTGCGGGGCCCCCTCCGGTCAGAGGGTACGGAGGGCGCTCGCTACGCCTCTGGATCCACCTGGTGCTGGCTGAATTCTAGGCATGGAAAACACTCGATTGCAGTGGCAGAATTTTATTTCCCACCTAGGACTTTGTCCCTTAGAATCACTGGGGACATTGGGCTTTCTCCTTT
>NW_020706733.1:0-3217 GCF_002925995.2 Terrapene triunguis
ACCAGCCTCTGCCTATTTCCTGCAGTTTCATGTCCGTGTTGGTGCCAGTCGCACCCCGGCACTGCACAGTCTAATACCGGCTCCTCTCTCTTGCCAGCACCATGACACCTGCCCGGAGCCAGAGCTGGAGACGCACCTCCTGCGAGCTGCCCTGCATGCCGTCTTCACCCTGGGCATGGAGAAGGACACCACCCAAGTCCAGGTAGATCATGCTAAAGTCATGGATTGAAGAACCAGCTGTCATCCTGCCACGAATCGTTGCTAATTGCCCGCAGTGGGATGTGAATGAGTGAGGCTAGGATATGTGTTTGGGGGCCTCACCAGTGCTTCCCAGAGACCCCTCTTCCCATCCTGTGGCAGGTGTAGCCCCAGTTTCCCTAACTCTGACCCATGGCTCTCCCTTGCTTTGCAGGATCTGCATAGCATCATGCCAGACTTCCTGGATGCCAATCTGGGGAACCTGCTGGCAGAGTCCCCAAACACTGACAGGCTCCACTGCATCTTGGAGGTGAGCCCCATGAGAGGGGTGGGGGCAATTTTACCTTAACTCTTAGATCCATTTTCCAGTCTGTCCTCCTAGCTGGGCCCCCAGTGGGCCGTCCTTGGTCAGGGCAGTCAGTGCAATGCAGTGTCAGGCCCTTCCTCCTTGAAGATCAGAGGAAGGAGCTGGGACTTCAAGCCAGAGCTCTGCCTGGTTCTGTTGAGCACTAACCACAGGGCCCCTGGCTGACTTGGGGAGTGAGAGTCTGAACCCCTCCTGTGAGATCCAGAAGATGGTCCTCAGAGAAGAGGCACAGGCTCCTTCCTAGAGAAACAGGAGGACCCCAGAGAATCAGCCCTTCTCTCCAACGGGCCCTGAGATTCCTGGGGGGATTGTGCTCACACTCAGTCCCTTCACCCAACCAAGGACTTGAGAGCCAGGGAGGAGAGAGGGGTCTGTCTCCTTCCTGGTGAGCTGTTTCCCAGGAGTTCAGGGAGGATGGGACCAGCCCCGACACCGAGCATTGTCCCAATCTAGAGAGACAATGACAAGTTATGACCTGCAGGATACCAGCATCATCCTGGGGGCAACAATCCCCTTCTAAAGCTCTGCGATCAATGAATCAGATATTCCACCCCGCACACAATGTCTCAGCCCCCTGAGGATGGGGAGGGTCTCATTAGCACAACACATGCACCTGGCCTGGCAGCAAGGAGTCTGATGGGGAATGAGAGTGAGAGCAGGCGCTACTGGGAAGGGAGATGAATTCACTTCCATGAGCAGGAGGGAGCCAGTTTGTCCCCTGAGCAGTTCCAACACAGCTCTTTAGCAAGGCTAATTAATGACAAGCATTACCTCATCATGGATTTATGTTCTTAGGACATGGTGCTATCGCTCCTGGAAAGGGCAGAAGAGTCCCCTAAGTGCCCTCTATGACCCACTCCTGTCCCACAGGGCCGCACCCAGTTCCCAGTGGCCTAGTGGCCGTGTCACCCGAGCCACCACCCAGAGTTGCTCCCATCACTGGCAGCCTGGGAGGCCAAGGACTGATGGGTGATGGCGACTGACCAGGCAGGGCTGAGGCACATGAGCTGGGGAAGCTTGTCCTGCTGCTGGCAGGGCTGGGCCCGCTCTTGATAGAACGGGAGGATTCAGTCAGCAGGGGCTGCTGATCTGCCCCATTCACCTGGGCTGACATCCTGTGGCTTCAGCATTAGTGGCTGGGATGACTAGGGGAAAGGTCTCAACCTCCCCACACCCCACTTCACTGCTGCCAGAATCCCTCCTGTCCCGTCCCCTCCCACCCCGCGCTAGAGCCCCCTCCCTGCCCTACCTAGGTGGGGGTGGACGAGAGGGTTCTGAGAACTTGAGCTGTGGATTGGAGGCGGAACAGCTGTCAGGGGCACTGAGAGGGAGGTGGCAGGAGCTCACCCTACAAGGAGGGGGATTGGCACTGGAAGTCACTATAAAGAATGACAAGACCCATTCTGGGGGTCAGGAGGGTGAATCCATCCCTCAGAGATGGGCAGGTGCTGGGTGGAAATGTTGCTGGTTCCAGGTGCCCTTAATACCCCCTGATTCCTCGAGGGCGTCTGAGTGTCTGACAGGTTCTCGTTCCCTTGCAGCAGGAGGACGTCATGGCCAACGTGATGCGCCAGCTCTGCATCATCCGGCACTTGCGCCAGGTGAATGAGGCGCTCCAGGGGCTGTGCCTCTGAGGCCACCAGCAACTCCCGCTCCCTGCTGCAGGTACTGCTCTGGCTCCCTGTAAATGGGGAGCTAGTGGAAGGGGAAATGGAGCCCCCTGGCACTGACAGAAACTCTCTCCCCTCTCTGTGGAGCAGGGTCCTTCCCTCTGTCCCCCAAATTCCTTCATCTGGAGCAGGAGCTCTTTCCCTCACAGACATTCCCCTCTCCCCATCCCATTCCCCCTGCTCCCAGGCAGAGCTCTCCCTGCCCCATATGGTGGAGAAGGGCCGTTGTGTCAGGGCCACAGCCCCTAGCCCCACTGAAGCTCAGAAAGCTCCACTTTTGAGGAGGTGGGGGTGGGACAGAGGCTCAGGGCTAGCTTCACCTCCTGCCCTTTATTCTCCCCTTGTTCCTTCCACGGGGTCTCTGGATGTGAAATGAATAGGAGCCTCCTTCCCAGCTGTCTTCCAGGCCCTGGGATCTGGCACAGCCTCCCAGACGGGCGCATCCTGCAGCTGAGCCACCTCACGGAGCAGTGGGGACAGGTCACCTCATCCCATCAAAGCAAGCAATGCTGGGTCTCAAAGAGGCTGAGATGGAAGAGCCCGCTCCCTCGTGGAGGTAAGAGCCATTTACTCCTTGGGGCGTGTGGGTCTCTTGGGGGAGAAATGGGATCCCCGATGCATAGCTTGGCTGGGAACTTCTCCTGTCCCTGGCTCCCAGCTCTAGGACAGAGATGTCTCCATCATTGTTCCATCCTGGTTTTGTTCCTAGGAAGGGGCTCCCCAGAGACGTCCTCGAACCTGGACTCCTGAGAGCATTTCCGGCAGGAGGCTCCAGCCCCTCGGGCATGAAGAGAGGATCAGGTAGTCTCATTCACATGGCATCTCCGATCTCCAGCTCCACTTCCCGCAGCAGGGCAAACAAACCCATCAGCTCCCAGAATTCCAACTCTTTGACCTCCTTCCGCTCAGCAGTGGGGTTTCTCCAGCCCCCTCACCACACCTGTCAGCCTCTGAATGATGAAGGGCCTGAATGTCAGAGTCC
>NW_020706734.1:0-1071 GCF_002925995.2 Terrapene triunguis
AAGCAGGAGTCACCCTGTCCCCTTCTCTCCCTGGTGCAGGGACCCCCAGGGACTCCGAGGACAAGGAGGAGGAGGAGGAATGGGTGGACAGGGCCACAGAGGAGGTTGCTCTCAAGAACATCCAAGAGCAGCTTCAGGGCCGAAAAAAGGTACAAACGTTCCCTAGCTGTGCTGGAACCGAAATTGTCCTGCCCCTTCCCAGCATCCCAACCCTCTGTAGAGGGTCTTGTCCTTCATGATCCACCACCCCTAATGGGGGACCTTTCTCCCAGTTCCTGACTCTGCTTGTGTAGGAGTTGTGGGTGATTTGGACAATGGGCGGGTCCCCACTATTCCTCATTCAGGCCTGAGTCCTGCAGCTGGTGTGGGTGGGGCAGGGAGGTCCCTGGCTAACTGGCTCTGTCTCCCCTAACCCCACTCCTGGTGGGTGCAGGATGAGGCCCAACAGCTCAGGTTCCTGCATGCCATCCACCCCGTGTGTCTTGCTGCACAGCAGAGAGGGCAGGACACGCTGGAGCTGCACTGCTGCAAGGCGGCTGTGGTGGAGAGGATTGTGATGAGTGAGACACGGCGCCCGGCAGCTGGAGGGAGGACAGAGACATGGGAGGGGCACGGGTCTCCCCGGGCCAACGAATGGGGGATGGCTGGTGCTGGAGGGGCAGCTAAGGGCAGGGATTGCTGGGGCTGAAGATTGGGGAGAAGAGATGGGAGAAATTCTGAGATTGGTCACTAGTGGGCAGGAATCGGAGGAGCGGGAGGCAGGTGGGGGGGATCCTGCTGCCTGTGTGGGGCGCTGGCTGTGTAATCTCCTCACTGAGAAGTGTCAGTGAAGCCCGAATCTCTCACGCTCCTTTGTCTCCTTTGGGTCTCACAGGAGCTCATTGAGGAGCTGCCTGATAACTCTCCACCCGGCGCCGTCCTCGCTAACTCCCTGATTGCTGTGGGCAACCTCGGGTACCAAAACCCTCTTGTCTGGTTCCCCTAACCCCGGTGCTGCTCAGGCCCTGGGCTGGGAGTCACTGCTCCTCCCACTCCCAGGTCACCTCCCAAGGGTGGCTCCTCTGCAGGGCC
>NW_020706735.1:0-1276 GCF_002925995.2 Terrapene triunguis
GCAGAGAAAACACTAGATTGAGGTGGCAGAATTTTATTCCCCTTCCGTGGTCACCTGTGCCATTCTTTGGGCTGTCTGGTGAGAACCCTCAGCCTCTCGCCCCATAGTCTCCACCACGATTGGCTGAGCAGGGGGTTATTGACAGGGAGGAGACTCGGGTCTTTTTTGTTCTCTTTTAAGACCAAGCAAGTCATAACCAATTATATGTTTGACGAATTTTGATGCTTCTCTCCATTAATTGTCTCTGAGCAGTACTAACATTCTAGTTCTTCTAAATTACTTGCTGAAGAATTACTATGAACAATTGTTGGTTTATAGCTCATTTCAGAGCAGTTTATTCTAATCATTCAATATATGAAATTCAAGATGTGATGGTTAGTTTGAAAGTCGGGACTCCTGGGTCCTATTCCCAACTCTGCCACTGACTGGCTGTGTGACCTAAGACAAGTCAATTCTCCTTTCTTGGCCCTAGCTTCTCCCTCTTTCAAGTAGGGATAACAATCCGCTCCTACCTACCTCATGCTGGGTGGAGAATGGGGATCCATTGGAGATCGTCACTAGGAGCAGTGCATAATATGAGGTGTCCTATCACGTTTACTCAGATCAGATTATGACCTAATGGAATAGCTGAAATAGTCGATTTTATTTGTATTTTATTATTTTGAAATTAAGAGCAGCAACTACTTAGCTCAGACTGAAGCATCTTATCTAATTTTCGAGATCTAAGTGCCTCCTCTTTGTGTGCGATGAGACAATTTAACACACCGTGACAAACAGGAGATGCTTTTGTTTTGGACAGCCTCCCAGACAGGCACATCCTGCAGCTGAGCCCCATCACGGAGCAGTGGGGACAGGTCACCTCGTCCCATCAAAGCAAGCAATACTGGCTCTCAAAGAGGCTGAGATGGAAGAGCCCGCTCCCTTGTGGAGGTAAGAGCCATTGGGGATTAGCCAAGCTGATTACAGAATGAGCCTTAACTGAGAGGGACCATGTACCTCCCCCTAAAGAGCCAGACTTCAGTGGTGATACAGCCCAGCTGGGGTATCAACAGGAATGAGAATGAGGTAGGAAGTTCGGAGTGGCAAGGAAAGCCTAGAGGGGAACTTGAGAAGAGAGATAGGAAGTGCCCAGGGAAAACTGCAGCAAAGAGAAAGAAGCAGACGTAGCTGTTGGGTACAGGGCTCTGGGCTGCTACCAGTGTCAGGGTGGGGCTGGGTTCCCCTACTGACCCCAAAGAAGGGGGCGTACACACACCCAGAGAGGGTTCCAAGCCCA
>NW_020706736.1:0-3334 GCF_002925995.2 Terrapene triunguis
CAAATCCTTTGACTTGCGTTTATCTGAACCTTCAATTCAAGCTTTGGAAAATAAACTTCACTTTAGTTTTACCGCCGAGACGTCCAGGTACCTTGTGCTACGGAGAAGGGAAGCCAAGCCCCTGGGGTGTCCTGCTTCCATGGAGCCAGCGGGTCGGTGTGCACTGCGGGGGTCCAGAAGACGGGCCTGGGCACTCAACTGGAACAAAGTGGGCTGTGTGTGCCTTGCTGGCCTGCGGAGGGGCCGAGCGGGGCCTGCAGTCAGTGCCTTTGGGAGAACGTCCGTCCCCCCCAGGTGGGCACAGGCAAGGCTCCCTCTGGCTGTGAGCAGGTGGGGGTGAGTCCCCACAGACACCTCAGTTAATGCTGAGAAGTGTCACAGCAGGGCACTGGCACGAGACTCCAGAGATGTGGGTTCTATTCTTGTCCCGCTGTGTGACTGTGGGCAAGTCACTGCACCTCTGTGTCCCTTCCCCCACTGTGCCTGCCTCGGCCATGTACACTGTGAGCCTGTGGGGCAGGCCGGCCTGTCCCGCCCTGTGTCTGGGCAGCATCCGGAGCAGTGGGACCCCGGATGGGGCGCTAGAGGGATGCTAAGCAATGCAGGAGAAATGGTGATTTTCAACAGTTCAGCACTCAGCCCCGCCTGAGTGGATTTCCATGGAACCAGCAGGAGGCACTTCACCCCCCAGGCATCCGCCCAGCCCAATGCCAAGCGCCTATTGCAACCCACAGAGGCATTAGAGCGTCTTCATAAAAGACTGCAGGAATCCTTTGCAATGGAAAGTGTTGCAACCTGAAAAGCGGGTTGCTGCCAGCTCCGTGTCTGCACCCTCGATGGGCCTGATGCTAGCGTACAGCTAGACGGGGTTAGCCTGAGTGACGTTAACAGCAGCCTTTAGACCAGGCACAGGACACCCTACAGTGAGAGGAACTGGGGAGGGGCTGTAACAAGGCGCCCTGGCAGGGGCGGCTCTATGTATTTTGCCGCCCCAAGCACGGCACTTAGGCAGCCTTCGGCGGCATGCATGCGGGAGGTCCGCCGGTCCCACGCCTTCGGCGTACCCACCGCCGAATTGCCGCCGAAACCGCGGGACCAGCGGACCTCCCGCAGGCATGCCGCCGAAGGCTGCCTGACTGCCGCCCTCACAGCGACCGGTAGGCCGCCCCCCGCGGCTTGCTGCCCCAGGCACATGCTTGGTGCGCTGGTGCCTGGAGCTGCCCCTGCACCCTGGCATGGGAAACGCAGGCTGCAGAGGTGAGTTAGATTGTGCAGCCTTCCAGGGGAAGCTGTTAGACCCCTGGCTGGACCCTTGTGCGGTGCCTCCTGGAGCCCAGGGGAAGGGACCCTCATAATCTGGGCTGCTCCAGGGGCCAGAACTGCCCCATGTGTAACACAGAGCAGCCCTGGGGCTCAGTTACTGCAGCCTCCCCTGGGTTGCCTATGGCCTGCAGCATGAGCCAGAATGGCCACAGTGGCATGTGCTGTGCCCCCCCGCAAACACATACACCTTCTGCCCCGACGGGCTCCTGCTCCCCAGCTCCTGGCTGGCTGTTGCAATTCCTCGCCTTTGCCAGACGCTGCCGTGGTGCACGGGGCTGAGGCAGGCAGGACCCCCAGCTCCTGGGACATTTGAGCAAATCACTAGACGGTCACTGTGGAACAGATCTGCCTTGGCAAGGACAGTGGCTGGACCTAACACAGCTTCCCCATCCATGCCAGAGGGGGCTGCCTCTGCCCCATGGGGAATGGCCCGGGCTGAGCAATCCCGGGCGGCTGGCGGAAGGCTTGTGTCCAGGAACACAGCCAATGGCTGAGGAGCACACGGGAATCCCACGACACACAGGAACCAGCACAAGGGAGCCACCTTCCCAAGGCGCAGGCCAGCCCCAATCACCCGCTTTGCTGGCACCTCCCTCGCCGCTTTAAATGCACCTGCCCTTTAATTTCATTGTTTCGAGATAGGGTGACTAGCAGCTCAGTGGCCCAAACAGAGGGGAGCTCAGCTGCAGAGCCAACGGCTGCTCTGCGTGGGGCTGCTGCGGTACCAACCCCTCTCGCTCAAACAGCAGAAGCCAGGCCACACCATCACAAGATTGGATTAAAAATCCAGAGAATTCAAACACGGGCACTGCGGGGTTCTGCTGATCTGCCTGCTGGGGTCTGCGCCTGCGGGGATCTCCTTTCCAGGCTGCTCTCTGAACCCCTTTGAGACTCCCACGCGATCGCAGGACTTTGGCTGCTCTGAGCCTGCCTGAATCCTTATTATCATCTGCTTCCAGCCCTAGCAGACACCGGGGCCAAAATGAGGAATGCTGGAGTTCCTGACCCTGCATCGGGGCAGGGGCTCAGAGCCAGCACCTGGAGGGGCATTTGGAGAGGGTCCTGATTGCCGCAGACTTGATCCCCTCTTAGACAGCCTAGAGGTCAAAGGTCACTCATGAAGCAGTGCTGCTGCCAACCGTGACCATCCCCTCCCCAGCCAGTGAGCTCAGGGCTGGAGCTGGACTGGGGAACCTCCAGCCCTCTGGAATTCCACCCCTGTCCGGGTGGGGGGAGCCCCCTCTGATTGGCTGCCTTCTCCTCAGCACCCCCGTCCTGAGGAAGAGCAGCCAATCAGAGCTGTCACAGGAAGCAGCACCTGGGAGCCGAAAGGCACCATCAGGCAGCCAGGGAGCTCCTGCTGTGGGGCCAGACCCCCTGCTGTATAGCTCTGGGACCGCCCAGCAGGGTGGGTGGGTGTGGGGGAGGGACGTGTCCAACAATCAAGACAAACCAAAACCACAACAGCATCTTTTAAAAAAAATCTCCTGATTTTCTAGGGTCTGACCCGTGACTGTTGAACCCTTGGGGCTGGTGACGGCGTTACTGGGAGGAGACAAGAGGGGACACCTGCGAAACAGCAGCATTGCTGTGAGTGCGAGAGGTGAGGGCTTGGCCTGTGCGCTGCAGCTGAGCCCGAGTGCCTCTCCGTGGGGCGGGCAGGGGCGCAGGTCCTGCTGGGAGCCACCACCGCTCGCTCTGCCGCCAGGAGAGTGCACGCGCGTGAGTGAACGGCTGGCAGGTGATGGGCTCCCTAGTGGTCAGTGCCTTTGTCACACGTTGCTGCGTGCCCAGGTGTGACCGCAGCCCCGTGTCACTGCGTGCCCACGTGCGACCGCAGCCCCGAGTCACTGAGTGCCCACGTGCAACCGCAGCCCCGTGTCACTGTGTGCCCACGTGCGACCGCAGCCCCGTGTCACTGCGTGCTCATGTGCGACCGCAGCCCCATGTCCCTGCGTGCTCATGTGCGACCGCAGCCCCGTGTCACTGCGTGCCCACGTGCGACCGCAGC
>NW_020706737.1:0-1052 GCF_002925995.2 Terrapene triunguis
CCCCGTGTCACTGCGTGCCCACGTGCGACCGCAGCCCCGTGTCACTGTGTGCTCATGTGCGACCGCAGCCCCGTGTCATTGCGTGCCCCCGAAGAACAGATGGGAGACAAGGAGGACAAGGCTCAGGTGGAGGAGGGTGCAGCTACCCCCGTGGACCCCAGCCCTCCCATACTACCTGGTAGCACGCTGGGTGCACCGTGGCCTGGACACAGGGGCTAACGGCTTGGCCCTATGCACTGTTGTCCCAGGCATGGCTCATGCGGAAGGACTGTGTCCTAGGACAGGCAGGTGGGAGAGACCCTTCATACCCTCGCCTCAGTGCTGTAACTAGACCCAGCTCCCAGGGGCAGCTCAGCAGGGCAGGGCTCTCCTGCCCAGCACAGTGTGTGCCTTTGTTCTCCCATCAGGGCTGCTCCCCACGCAGACTGGCACCGGGAGAACCAAAGGTGCCAGTTAACCCACGGGGGATCTCATGGCCATAGAGACAGGGAGGCCTCCTCCAGGGTCACCACCTCGGAGACCCACCCCCCACCTCAGCCCCCTAGCACCTCCCAGGAGCCCCTGCCACCCTCACGCTGCTTCTTACCCCTCCCTGCCGTCGAACCTCACGTCCACCTCGGCCCCCGGCACCCAGAGGAGCTACCAGGGGTTCAGGTGCACAGAGTGGGACCTGGGTGCCACACCCCCGTGTGAGATGTGCAAGGGTTACCGGATGGCTGCACAACCGCGCAGCTAACAGGGAACGTTGGTCCCAACGTGTTAAATCTTTCCACTGGGAGCCAGCAAGACAATACAAAAGCCAACCAGGCTGTCTGAAAACCAGCTCCTCATCCGGACACACTATGTCCACGGACGTTGATCATGGAGAGCGTGGGAGATGCCCAAAGGTTGTCACGGGGGGAGGAGGGGATGGGTTTTAATGTTAATAACTGATGTAATTATATCACCAGTGTTTTCTCCTTTCATTATTCTAAGGGGTACTGAAAAGTACTAACTAGAAGCGTATGTGTTCTGACAATACAAACTTGTTTGTTTTTCCCTTTAAAAAACTC
>NW_020706738.1:0-3168 GCF_002925995.2 Terrapene triunguis
CAAATCCTTTGACTTGCGTTTATCTGAACCTTCAATTCAAGCTTTGGAAAATAAACTTCACTTTAGTTTTACCGCCGAGACGTCCAGGTACCTTGTGCTACGGAGAAGGGAAGCCAAGCCCCTGGGGTGTCCTGCTTCCATGGAGCCAGCGGGTCGGTGTGCACTGCGGGGGTCCAGAAGACGGGCCTGGGCACTCAACTGGAACAAAGTGGGCTGTGTGTGCCTTGCTGGCCTGCGGAGGGGCCGAGCGGGGCCTGCAGTCAGTGCCTTTGGGAGAACGTCCGTCCCCCCCAGGTGGGCACAGGCAAGGCTCCCTCTGGCTGTGAGCAGGTGGGGGTGAGTCCCCACAGACACCTCAGTTAATGCTGAGAAGTGTCACAGCAGGGCACTGGCACGAGACTCCAGAGATGTGGGTTCTATTCTTGTCCCGCTGTGTGACTGTGGGCAAGTCACTGCACCTCTGTGTCCCTTCCCCCACTGTGCCTGCCTCGGCCATGTACACTGTGAGCCTGTGGGGCAGGCCGGCCTGTCCCGCCCTGTGTCTGGGCAGCATCCGGAGCAGTGGGACCCCGGATGGGGCGCTAGAGGGATGCTAAGCAATGCAGGAGAAATGGTGATTTTCAACAGTTCAGCACTCAGCCCCGCCTGAGTGGATTTCCATGGAACCAGCAGGAGGCACTTCACCCCCCAGGCATCCGCCCAGCCCAATGCCAAGCGCCTATTGCAACCCACAGAGGCATTAGAGCGTCTTCATAAAAGACTGCAGGAATCCTTTGCAATGGAAAGTGTTGCAACCTGAAAAGCGGGTTGCTGCCAGCTCCGTGTCTGCACCCTCGATGGGCCTGATGCTAGCGTACAGCTAGACGGGGTTAGCCTGAGTGACGTTAACAGCAGCCTTTAGACCAGGCACAGGACACCCTACAGTGAGAGGAACTGGGGAGGGGCTGTAACAAGGCGCCCTGGCAGGGGCGGCTCTATGTATTTTGCCGCCCCAAGCACGGCACTTAGGCAGCCTTCGGCGGCATGCATGCGGGAGGTCCGCCGGTCCCACGCCTTCGGCGTACCCACCGCCGAATTGCCGCCGAAACCGCGGGACCAGCGGACCTCCCGCAGGCATGCCGCCGAAGGCTGCCTGACTGCCGCCCTCACAGCGACCGGTAGGCCGCCCCCCGCGGCTTGCTGCCCCAGGCACATGCTTGGTGCGCTGGTGCCTGGAGCTGCCCCTGCACCCTGGCATGGGAAACGCAGGCTGCAGAGGTGAGTTAGATTGTGCAGCCTTCCAGGGGAAGCTGTTAGACCCCTGGCTGGACCCTTGTGCGGTGCCTCCTGGAGCCCAGGGGAAGGGACCCTCATAATCTGGGCTGCTCCAGGGGCCAGAACTGCCCCATGTGTAACACAGAGCAGCCCTGGGGCTCAGTTACTGCAGCCTCCCCTGGGTTGCCTATGGCCTGCAGCATGAGCCAGAATGGCCACAGTGGCATGTGCTGTGCCCCCCCGCAAACACATACACCTTCTGCCCCGACGGGCTCCTGCTCCCCAGCTCCTGGCTGGCTGTTGCAATTCCTCGCCTTTGCCAGACGCTGCCGTGGTGCACGGGGCTGAGGCAGGCAGGACCCCCAGCTCCTGGGACATTTGAGCAAATCACTAGACGGTCACTGTGGAACAGATCTGCCTTGGCAAGGACAGTGGCTGGACCTAACACAGCTTCCCCATCCATGCCAGAGGGGGCTGCCTCTGCCCCATGGGGAATGGCCCGGGCTGAGCAATCCCGGGCGGCTGGCGGAAGGCTTGTGTCCAGGAACACAGCCAATGGCTGAGGAGCACACGGGAATCCCACGACACACAGGAACCAGCACAAGGGAGCCACCTTCCCAAGGCGCAGGCCAGCCCCAATCACCCGCTTTGCTGGCACCTCCCTCGCCGCTTTAAATGCACCTGCCCTTTAATTTCATTGTTTCGAGATAGGGTGACTAGCAGCTCAGTGGCCCAAACAGAGGGGAGCTCAGCTGCAGAGCCAACGGCTGCTCTGCGTGGGGCTGCTGCGGTACCAACCCCTCTCGCTCAAACAGCAGAAGCCAGGCCACACCATCACAAGATTGGATTAAAAATCCAGAGAATTCAAACACGGGCACTGCGGGGTTCTGCTGATCTGCCTGCTGGGGTCTGCGCCTGCGGGGATCTCCTTTCCAGGCTGCTCTCTGAACCCCTTTGAGACTCCCACGCGATCGCAGGACTTTGGCTGCTCTGAGCCTGCCTGAATCCTTATTATCATCTGCTTCCAGCCCTAGCAGACACCGGGGCCAAAATGAGGAATGCTGGAGTTCCTGACCCTGCATCGGGGCAGGGGCTCAGAGCCAGCACCTGGAGGGGCATTTGGAGAGGGTCCTGATTGCCGCAGACTTGATCCCCTCTTAGACAGCCTAGAGGTCAAAGGTCACTCATGAAGCAGTGCTGCTGCCAACCGTGACCATCCCCTCCCCAGCCAGTGAGCTCAGGGCTGGAGCTGGACTGGGGAACCTCCAGCCCTCTGGAATTCCACCCCTGTCCGGGTGGGGGGAGCCCCCTCTGATTGGCTGCCTTCTCCTCAGCACCCCCGTCCTGAGGAAGAGCAGCCAATCAGAGCTGTCACAGGAAGCAGCACCTGGGAGCCGAAAGGCACCATCAGGCAGCCAGGGAGCTCCTGCTGTGGGGCCAGACCCCCTGCTGTATAGCTCTGGGACCGCCCAGCAGGGTGGGTGGGTGTGGGGGAGGGACGTGTCCAACAATCAAGACAAACCAAAACCACAACAGCATCTTTTAAAAAAAATCTCCTGATTTTCTAGGGTCTGACCCGTGACTGTTGAACCCTTGGGGCTGGTGACGGCGTTACTGGGAGGAGACAAGAGGGGACACCTGCGAAACAGCAGCATTGCTGTGAGTGCGAGAGGTGAGGGCTTGGCCTGTGCGCTGCAGCTGAGCCCGAGTGCCTCTCCGTGGGGCGGGCAGGGGCGCAGGTCCTGCTGGGAGCCACCACCGCTCGCTCTGCCGCCAGGAGAGTGCACGCGCGTGAGTGAACGGCTGGCAGGTGATGGGCTCCCTAGTGGTCAGTGCCTTTGTCACACGTTGCTGCGTGCCCAGGTGTGACCGCAGCCCCGTGTCACTGCGTGCCCACGTGCGACCGCAGCCCCG
>NW_020706739.1:0-2992 GCF_002925995.2 Terrapene triunguis
CAAATCCTTTGACTTGCGTTTATCTGAACCTTCAATTCAAGCTTTGGGAAATAAACTTCACTTTAGTTTTACCGCCGAGACGTCCAGGTACCTTGTGCTACGGAGAAGGGAAGCCAAGCCCCTGGGGTGTCCTGCTTCCATGGAGCCAGCGGGTCGGTGTGCACTGCGGGGGTCCAGAAGACGGGCCTGGCCACTCAACTGGAACAAAGTGGGCTGTGTGTGCCTTGCTGGCCTGCGGAGGGGCCGAGCGGGGCCTGCAGTCAGTGCCTTTGAGAGAACGTCCGTCCCCCCCCGGTGGGCACAGGCAAGGCTCCCTCTGGCTGTGAGCAGGTGGGGGTGAGTCCCCACAGATACCTCAGTTAATGCTGAGAAGTGTCACAGCAGGGCACTGGCACGAGACTCCAGAGATGTGGGTTCTATTCTTGTCCCGCTGTGTGACTGTGGGCAAGTCACTGCACCTCTGTGTCCCTTCCCCCACTGTGCCTGCCTCGGCCATGTACACTGTGAGCCTGTGGGGCAGGCCGGCCTGTCCCGCCCTGTGTCTGGGCAGCGTCCAGAGCAGTGGGACCCCGGATGGGGCGCTAGAGTGATGCTAAGCAATGCAGGAGAAATGGTGATTTTCAACAGTTCAGCACTCAGCCCCGCCTGAGTGGATTTCCATGGAACCAGCAGGAGGCACTTCGCACCCCGGGCATCCGCCCAGCCCAATGCCAAGCGCCCATTGCAACCCACAGAGGCATTAGAGCGTCTTCATAAAAGACTGCAGGAATCCTTTGCAATGGAAAGTGTTGCAACCTGAAAAGCGGGTTGCTGCCAGCTCCGTGTCTGCACCCCCGATGGGCCTGATGCTAGCGTACAGCTAGACGGGGTTAGCCTGAGTGACGTTAACAGCAGCCTTTAGACCAGGCACAGGACACCCTACAGTGAGAGGAACTGGGGAGGGGCTGTAACAAGGCGCCCTGGCAGGGGCGGCTCTATGTATTTTGCCGCCCCAAGCACGGCACTCAGGCAGCCTTCGGCGGCATGCCTGCGGGAGGTCCGCCGGTCCCGCACCTTCGGCGTACCCGCCGCCGAATTGCCGCCGAAACCGCGGGACCAGCAGACCTCCCGCAGGCGTGCCGCCGAAGGCTGCCTGACTGCCGCCCTCACGGCGACCGGTAGGCCGCCCCCCGCGGCTTGCTGCCCCAGGCACATGCTTGGTGCGCTGGTGCCTGGAGCTGCCCCTGCACCCTGGCATGGGAAACGCAGGCTGCAGAGGTGGGTTAGATTGCGCAGCCTTCCAGGGGAAGCTGTTAGACCCCTGGCTGGACCCTTGTGCAGTGCCTCCTGGAGCCCAGGGGAAGGGACCCTCATAATCTGGGCTGCTCCAGGGGCCAGAACTGCCCCATGTGTAATACAGAGCAGCCCTGGGGCTCAGTTACTGCAGCCTCCCCTGGGTTGCCTATGGCCTGCAGCATGAGCCAGAATGGCCACAGTGGCATGTGCTGTGCCCCCCCGGACACACACGCACCTTCTGCCCCGACGGGCTCCTGCTCCCCAGCTCCTGGCTGGCTGTTGCAATTCCTCGCCTTTGCCAGACGCTGCCGTGGTGCACGGGGCTGAGGCAGGCAGGACCCCCAGCTCCTGGGACATTTGAGCAAATCACTAGACGGTCACTGTGGAACAGATCTGCCTTGGCAAGGACAGTGGCTGGACCTAACACAGCTTCCCCATCCATGCCAGAGGGGGCTGACTCTGCCCCAGGGGGAATGGCGCGGGCTGAGCAATCCCGGGCGGCTGGTGGAAGGCTTGTGTCCAGGAACACAGCCAATGGCTGAGGAGCACACGGGAATCCCACGACACACAGGAACCAGCACAAGGGAGCCACCTTCCCAAGGTGCAGGCCAGCCCCAATCACCCGCTTTGCTGGCACCTCCTTCGCCGTTTTAAATGCACCTGCCCTTTAATTTCATTGTTTCGAGATGGGGTGACTAGCAGCTCAGTGGCCCAAACAGAGGGGAGCTCAGCTGCAGAGCCAACGGCTGCTCTGCGTGGGGCTGCTGCGGTACCAACCCCTCTCGCTCAAACAGCAGGAGCCAGGCCGCACCATCACAAGATTGGATTAAAAATCCAGAGAATTCAAACACGGGCACTGCGGGGTTCTGCTGATCTGCCTGCTGGGGTCTGCGCCTGCGGGGATCTCCTTTCCAGGCTGCTCTCTGAACCCCTTTGAGACTCCCACGCGATCGCAGGACTTTGGCTGCTCTGAGCCTGCCTGAATCCTTATTATCGTCTGCTTCCAGCCCCAGCTGACATCGGGGCCAAAATGAGGAACGCTGGAGTTCCTGACCCTGCATCGGGGCAGGGGCTCAGAGCCAGCACCTGGAGGGGCATTTGGAGAGGGTCCTGATTGCCGCAGACTTGATCCCCCCTTAGACAGCCTAGAGGTCAAAGGTCACTCATGAAGCAGTGCTGCTGCCAACCGTGACCATCCCCTCCCCAGCCAGTGACTCAGGGCTGGAGCTGGACTGGGGAACCTCCAGCCCTCTGGAATTCCCCTGTCCGGGTGGGGGGAGCCCCCTCTGATTGGCTGCCTTCTCCTCAGCACCCCCCTCCTGAGGAAGAGCAGCCAATCAGAGCTGTTACAGGAAGCAGCACCTGGGAGCAGAAAGGCACCATCAGGCAGCCAGGGAGCTCCTGCTGTGGGGCCAGAGGTGAGGGCTTGGCCTGTGCGCTGCAGCTGAGCCCGAGTGCCTCTCTGTGGGGCGGGCAGGGGCGCAGGTCCTGCTGGGAGCCACCACTGCTCGCTCTGCCGCCAATCGGGGGTGGGGGAGGCAGGAGAGTGCACGCGCGTGAGTGAACGGCTGGCAGGCGATGGGCTCCCTAGTGGTCAGTGCCTTTGTCACACGTTGCTGCGTGCCCACGTGCGACCGCAGCCCCGTGTCACTGCGTGCCAACGTGCGACTGCAGCCCCGTGTCACTGCGTGCCCACGTGCGACCGCAGCCCCGTGTC
>NW_020706740.1:0-1167 GCF_002925995.2 Terrapene triunguis
CAAGGGGCATGGGTTACAAAACCCAGTGAATTGAGAGAGGATGGGGACAGGTATTTGTACCTGATGGTATGGGCCCCCTCTGAGGGTCTGAAGCACCAATTGCACCGCCTCCTCTCTCCACTGTTGAATGTCAGAGCTAACTTTGATTCCCTTAGGAGTCTAGTTACAGGCTGCTGAGCTGAATTCACTTTGGGCCAATGGTGCACCAGCACTGGGGCTCCCCTACTATACTATGAGCTGAAATCACTAAGAGCTGAAATCACAAAAGAGCTGATGTTATTAAGAGCTGAGATCACTGAGGCTATGTTAACTAGTGGGGGAGCCTGAAGCTATATTGCTCAGCAGCTGGCGGAGCAATTTGTGGGGACGACTGGAGGAGCAGTGAGCGGCGTGGAGCCTTGCGGGGCCGGTTGGAGTGGCCCAAGGAACGGCGAGCGGAGCTGTTTGCGGGGACGGCTGGAACGGCTCACAGGTCGGTGAGCGGAGCGGAGTGGCTTCTAGAGCGGAGCGGAGTGGCTTGTAGAGCGGAGCAGTTTGTGGGATGGCAGGAAAGTGGACTGGCTCGTGGTAAAGGCTGCGGCGGAACCCCCACGGAGAAACAGACGGCTGGCCAGCCTCGGATCACGTAAGGTGCCCCTTAACACCCTGCGTGCCCCCCCTTTTTACTCTGGGGCTGCATGGATCAGGGACAGAGACTTTGGGGGTTGTTGGACTTTTGGGACTTTGGGTGGTTGCTGGACCCAAGAGACTTTGGGGGTGTTGGACTTTGGGGACTCTGGGTGATTTTTGGGTTGCTGGACCCAAGAGACTTTGGGGGTGTTGGACTTTGGGGACTCTGGGTGATTTTTGGGTTGCTGGATTCAAGAACCAAAGGGAAAGGACACAGCCCAATTTGCTGGGGTGGGTTTTGCTCATGGTTTGTGTTATGAATCCTGTTTGTGGTGTTTTTCCAATTTTATGCTGATGTCGTTTACCTCATGTTATTAAACATTTTCTGCTACACTCAGACTCCGTGCTTGCGAGAGGGGAAGTATTGCCTCTTAGAGGTACCCAGGGGGGTGGTATGTAATTGTCCCAGGTCACTGGGTGGGGGCTCGAGCCGGTTTTGCATTGTGTTATTGAAACGGAACCCCTAGATACAGAACCCGGCCCTTGTTGCTGCCAACT
>NW_020706741.1:0-5960 GCF_002925995.2 Terrapene triunguis
ACACACATGACTGTAAATGCTAATCTGCCTCAACCAGCTAACATGTTCAAATTCCAGCTTGCCTTGTCTACGCTAGGATTTTAACAGGTGCTAGTTAACACAGGTTAGCGAACAGGTTAACACCACAGCCCTGGATGGTCCCCTGGCACTAGGCAGTCTAATGTTTACAGTCGTGTCAGTTACCTCCAGCCTAGCCAGGCCCCAGGGCCCGGTCCCCAGGCAGAGGGTACTCACCCGATCCTCCAGGCTGCTCAGCGTGAGGAGGCTCCCGTTTGGGAATCTCTGACAGTACTTCAGGGCCTGATCCCATTCAAGGGCAGCACCTGCTACAACATGGAGGCATTTCTTTTTCCTGGATCGCCAGCCCTGGGCTCGGGGGCAATGCACGTCTGAGGGGAAGGACAAGGCACGTTTACTGAACCAAAGCTGTGTCAGGATCATGGCGCTCCACCCTCTGGGAAACATTCCCACTGCCCAGAGACGAGCTCATCGCTGTGCAGAAGATCAGCTAAGGCAGTGGTGCCCAAGGGCGGAATACAGCATTTCGAAAGGGCCAGAGGTCACCATCAAAGCGCAGGGGCAGCTTCTCTGCCGTGTCCTGCTCCCTTTGCACTGCCCCGGTGGCATAAAAGGAGCAGAAATCCCTGCATAGAGATACATACACCTCTCTCTGCACAGGGTGACCATGTTTCCCCAAACTGAAAACGGGACACTTTCCCGAGTGCCCAGCGAGCTGAGCTCTGCAATGCTGCGGGGGGAGGTGGGGGGGAGGTTCTGCACCACACTCACATCTGCTTCCAGTGCCCAATGAGAGCCAGAGCCAGATGTGCCTTATCTGCATGCCTGGCTGCACATCTGGGCAGCTCCTCCTGAGTGGCTCCCCCGGCTGGGAACGGGACAGCATGGTGGCTCCAGCAGGGCTCCTGACTGCCCACCCACACCGTGAGCGCCAGACCCGCGTTCTGGATCATGTGCTGCAGGGGGAGCTGATTAAATCACAGCTGCCAGGCCCGACAGGGCTGGGGGGACCTACTTGCTCCTTGGGAATGGGGCTGGGAGCCGCCTGCCCAGGGCGGGGTGAGGGAGCTGCATGTGACCTCCCCTCTAATCCCACACTGGCACTGCCCTAGAGCCCCCTCCTGCCCCTCCCCACTGGCACTGCACAAATGCCCAGTTTTGCCAAAAAAGTTGGGATATCCAGGACAGAGCTTAGAAAAGGGACTGTCCTGGCCAAAATGGGATGTATGGTCCCCCTAGCTCTGCAGCTCTTAACACAGAAGGAGATGAAAGGATTGGGGTGTATTGTGTTCTGGGGTCTCTGGGGAATCATAACCAGCTGGGGGAAGTTAGAGCAGCCCCCAGGCTACTCTAGCCTGCTGCAGGAGCTGGCTCGTCTCACCTCTCCCGGGGGCTGTGTGAGGGCGGGGAGCCATCTAGTTCCAGAGGCTGCCCTAGGCTCAGGCAGAGCCAGTCAAGCCCCTGCCCTGCCCCACTCTCCCTGAGGCTCCCACAGCCCAGCAGGGAAGCAGCTGAAGGAGCAGTGAGAGCTACTCTCCTCCCCCTGCAGTGCAGCAGGCAGCCAGTGGAGGAGCTGCTGAGCAGATGCAGCAGGGAAGGGGCAGCAGGTGCTGTGGGCGCTCCCAGCCCCGGGGCTCAGGGGAGCCAGCTGGGAGAGGTGCTGCCCCCACCTCCAGAGAACAACAGGAGAAATTCACACCCTCTCCTTCTCAATGGGCTGCGTGCTCCGGGGCACGTCCACTATTCCCAGCTGAACACAGAGCCTGCGGCGCAGCACCTTCGAGGCCACTGTTCAGAGCCCTGGAGACAGAGGTGGCTCCTGAGCTGTGGGCGGGAGCCCTCTGAAGTGGGGCAGGGGTTCCAAGCGAGGGTGCCCCATCCAGCCAGGACCCCTCCTGCTTAGCCATATAGGAAGGGCAGGGTGGCAGCCCCCCTCGTGGCCGGGCCTTGCTCCCAGCAGGAACATTCAGGGCTCTGGCCGAGTTAGCTACTGCAGATATGGACAGGAACCTCCTCCCCAAGTGTGCAGGGGGAAGGAGCGAGGGCTGAGGGGCATTTAGGGAGGGAAAGCAGACGAAGCACATGCGAAGGACATCTTCACGGTCACCTTCATCTACTGCAAAGCGCAGGGCATGGGAGGAGCACTTCTTCAGGAAGAGCCCTGGGCTCCTGGGTTTCTGAAAGACGCAGAAGCCGGAGTGCAGATTCTGGAGGCGCTGGTCAGGCAGCAGGCGGAAGGAGCTCCTCCCATCAGAGGAGCAGTCTGAGTTGCACCCAAGCGAGACTCCATCCTGCCCCACCTGCGAGGAAGACACGGGATGAGTCACACATGCAGCCACGAGACTGGGAGAGGGGCTGTCATCAGGGAAGGAAATTCAGTGCAAAGCACAATTCCTAGAGCTCCCCCCCCTCCCCAGGCTGTACTCTAGCTCCCAGCGTGCCCCTAAGCAGCAGGGTTTGCTAACTGCCCCAGAGGGGGAGAGTGGCCTATCGCACCCCTGCTAGGGATCCCCCTGGCCACCTCACAAGGGTGGGGTCTACACATAACAGGGCGGAAGTGCAGCATCCCCTGGCAATGGGGCACGTCTAACGCCGACGGGGACTCGTGTAACCGACAGGAGGCGCCATCGCTCTGGAGCGGAGACATTACAGGAGAGGGGAGACAACCACAGTTGCCAACTTTCAGGCGGTAAATAAGCCCCCCGACTTTCACAATAAGCCAAAAATCAAGCTAATCCCATTTCAAAACAAGGCCAAAACAAGCCAATCCCTAAGAACCCCAACACCCTATATGACTAGATTCCCCGGCGTGCAGTCTGGGACTATGGTGGGCTCGCTGTGCACCCCTGACTCTCACCCCTCTTGCCCCTGCTTGCCGGGAGCCAATCAAAAAAAAGAAGCAACAAGCCAACTCAAGCCCAATTGCTGCATTTTTTTCACAGGTTTGGCATGTCTGGAGATGACCTGGCTCTAACGTGAAGTTGGATCAACAGGAGCAGCATGCAAACAGCCACCACACGCCACCCTGCACCCTAATGGGAAGGCAGCCCTGCCACAGCTGAGAAGGCAATGCCGTCTCCATGGCCCAGGGGAATCCAGGTCTCCTCCCTGAGATGGCAGAGAGGGGCTCAGTTACCTTAACCAGGACCAGAACCGAGATCAGCCCTATTCACAGCCTGGTGCTCCACAGAGCCAGCCAGATGACCAGCCTGGGCCTGGACTGGAGCTGGTGACCTGGACATGAAGGACTCCATGCAGTGCCGAGGGATGTCAGCTCCATTTACCAGCAGACACGAGGAAGACGCGAGGCTGCGGAGTCGGCCGTCCAGCTGCAGTCCCCAGAGGGAGTTCTTGGGGCAGCGCTCCGCAGCAGGCTCCATGTAGACCAGGCCACGCTCTGGATCCGAGCACATGACTGAGGGGCGTCCCACAAGCCAGAGCAATCCGAGCCACACAAAGCCAGCAGCTGGGGAAGCAGAGTAGACTGGGGTGAGGCCTTGGTGTGGCGACAGGAGCAATGTACGCTCAGTCCAGGATGGAGGCTGGGGGCACACGCAGTCGCACTGAGGTTTAGCCAGACCATGCTGCAGAGGAGAGACCCCAAGGCCATGGAGGGCAATCTAGCCAAAGCAGTGACCTCACTCTGGGGGCATCCCTGGAACGTGTCACCGGGGCGTGACCTAAGTGGCCTTTTGACTCCCAGTGAGGAAGCCGGTTGCTCTGGAGAGACCTGGCTGGTGCTTTTCCCTCTCTGGGTCTGTCTGCATGGCAGAGTTAGCCTAGGCTCCAACCTTCCCCTGTCCACATACAAAAAACCTCTCACCTGAGTGTGGTGGTGCCTTCAATCAAAACAAGCTGGCCCAGCCAGGGGCATGGGCTAAAGCCAGGATCCCACTTGCATGCAGGCTGGAGCCCACCCACTTTGCAGTGAGGACACAGGCTAAATCACCCGAATGCTGATAGGCCTCCAATGCCATCCCACAATTCCCCTGTGTGCCCTGAAGAACAGACAAGTTTTCCCACAACTCCCCGGGAAAGGATCAAAGAGGCGCTCAGCACACTGAAGCGCACAGCACCATGGGATAAGTCCCCAGACGTCCCTGCAATCCATCCGCGGGGGCAGCACCAGGGAGGACACATTGACTTGAGTGAGGCTGCTCCATCTGGGCTAAGCTAACGCAGGTGCCCAGGCCTGGCAGCCAATCACCTGGGCTAACTCTGCAGCGAAGACATCTCTAGGGGTGCAGCAGTGTTCTCCAGCATCCCCTTGCCGTTGCAGCAAGTTAGCCCCGTTCTGGGATAAGATTATACCCTGGCATGGCCCCTCCCCACCACAGGGATGTGCTGGCTCTCCAGGCAGGGCACCATGGCTCACTGGGCTGGCCTTTCAGCTGGGAGGGCATGATGGGTTCTCATGGAAGATCGGCACAGAACAGGAACTCAGAAGACCTGGACTTGACTCCTGGCTCTACCCAGGCCCCCGGAATGTCCTGGGCAAGTTGCTGCATCTCTCTGTGACTCAGTGCCCCTCCGTAACACAGTCACCTTTCCTCTCTCCTGGCCTGTCTGTTACATCGTGAGCTCATCGGGGCAGGCTCTCTCCCCACGTGTCTGGGCAGCCCCTGGCACAGTGGGGCCTTGCTCTCCGTTGGAGCTGTTTGGTGTTAGCAATTCCCGTGGGGTAACTTGGTGTTCCTGGAACCCAGAGCTGGGCAAGCACCCGCAGTCCCATACCCGGGGACCATCTCTGCTAACAACTCCTAGCAACGCACTGACCCCACCAACCTCCTGGGACTGAGTGAGCGGGGACAGTCCCCCTGGATCGCCCCAGACTTGCAGTGCCGCCCCCAGGGTCCCAAACAGCGACTTTCACAGCTAAGCAGGAGACAGAGGCACAGTGCCCCTGGGACCATGCTGCCAGACAGCACAGCCAGAATAATCAGGGGTCACCCCAGCACCTGCCATGCAGCCCGGTGCCACGTACACCTCTCTGCTTCCCCCCTCTGGGCTACAGCTGGAAGAATCTGGAGGCAGATAAGGGAAGGCTGCGCCTTGCCCTGAGACATTCGCCGTGCCCCTCCTTACCTGCACTGTGGCTTGCTGTGGTGATCTCCACGGCTCCAGACGTTGCATCCGCCAACTGGCTCCAGCTCACCACATTCCCAGGAAACTTCCATTTGTCCCTGGAGGCTGCCAGCTGCTTCACAGAGAGCCTGGGGAGGGCTCTGTCCCACAGGTTCACCTCACTCAGCTCCCCCACGTACGGGCTGCCCAGAGCAAGGCCCCCTGCAACGCCAAATCCACAGAACGAGCTCAGGCACACAAACGCACAGCCGCGAGCATGGGGCTGGCTTGGGAAGGGGAGAGAGCTCATTGGGACGACAGGCAACTGGGCAGCTCTGGTGCACTGTGCCCAGCTCCTGGGAAGTGGGCGCTGACTGATTCTTGGAGCGGCACTGAGGAGCCCACAACAGACACATTGGCCTCCCCCAGGCTAGAGGGCAGGTCACACTCACCATGCTGACGGCAGAGGAAGTAAAGAGGAGAATAGAGGGTCCCAAGCACTGCTCCCAAACTGAGCTTTGCAACTCATGCACTACACAAGGCTGCTTTTGGGACATTTCCCACCATCGCTACCACCAGTGCAGCGCCACCAGTGGAGCCCCTCAGGGCGTGGGGGGCACTAGCATAGACCGGCCACCAGGGGAGCTCCACCCAGGGACTGTAGTATGAACCGGTTGCAACTGTTTTATCTCCCATGTTTTCTATCCCTCCTGAGGGCAGGTTTAGACAACGTGCAGACTAAATTGCTGGTGGCATCCCTGCCTCCTCTATTGCCAACCTGAGTGCAGCTGACTCGGGATTACCTGTAGGGAAAGACACAAAGCAAGGGGGTGCAGACAGGGCCTGCGAGAAGGGGGTGAAAGGAGTTAACGAGAAGA
>NW_020706742.1:0-1290 GCF_002925995.2 Terrapene triunguis
ATTTAACTACTGGGGTATGAGTTGTAGAGTGCTTGGAAGTGTCACACTTTAACTACCCTGTGTAAACCCTGCAGCTGAGAACTAAAAAGTACTTAGTTTGTGTTAATGTAGTCCTGTTTGAAATGGGACTACATAAATGTGAACTAGTGACCTTTCAGTGCACACCAGCAGGGTCTACACAGGGCAGTTAGAGCACAACATATTAGATCATTCTATAGTTCACATCTCCATAGTCTGTACAGCAATTAGACATCTATGGCTGGCCCTTGTCAGCTGACTCGGGCTAAGCGGCTGTTTAATTGCAGTGTGGATATTTGGACTCAGTCTGCAGCCCAAGCTCTGGGACCTTCCTACTTCTCAGAGGCCTAGATCCCAGGCTCCAGCCTTACACTGAATGTCTACACTGCAATTAAAAATCCATGGATGGGCCATGTCATCTGGCTCGGGCTTGGGCTGTTTAACTGTAGTGTAGACATTCAGTGTAAGGCTGGAGCCTGGGATCTAGGCCTCTGAGAAGTAGGAAGGTCCCAGAGCTTGGGCTGCAGACTGAGTCCAAATATCCACACTGCAATTAAACAGCCGCTTAGCCCGAGTCAGCTGACAAGGGCCAGCCATAGATGTCTAATTGCTGTACAGACTATGGAGATGTGAACTATAGAATGATCTAATATGTTGTGCTCTAACTGCCCTGTGTAGACCCTGCTGGTGTGCACTGAAAGGTCACTAGTTCACATTTATGTAGTCCCATTTCAAACAGGACTACATTAACACAAACTAAGTACTTTTTAGTTCTCAGCTGCAGGGTTTACACAGGGTAGTTAAAGTGTGACACTTCCAAGCACTCTACAACTCATACCCCAGTAGTTAAATAACATATAGCTCTGCAGCTGAAATGCAAACTTCCTGGTACTTTCCCATAAGCATTCATTATATCTTAGAAACTAGGCTTGTCTGCATGGTGCTGTAATTTAACTACTGGGGTATGAGTTGTAGAGTGCTTGGAAGTGTCACACTTTAACTACCCTGTGTAAACCCTGCAGCTGAGAACTAAAAAGTACTTAGTTTGTGTTAATGTAGTCCTGTTTGAAATGGGACTACATAAATGTGAACTAGTGACCTTTCAGTGCACACCAGCAGGGTCTACACAGGGCAGTTAGAGCACAACATATTAGATCATTCTATAGTTCACATCTCCATAGTCTGTACAGCAATTAGACATCTATGGCTGGCCCTTGTCAGCTGACTCGGGCTAAGCGGCTGTTTAATTGCAGTGTGGATATTTGGACTCAG
>NW_020706743.1:0-3427 GCF_002925995.2 Terrapene triunguis
CAAGCACCGGAGTAGGGCCGACATGAAGTTGGACCCTTGGTCCGTCAAGACTTCCTTGGGGAACCCCACTCGGCTGAAAATGGTCAGCAGCGCATCTGCCACAGTGTCTGCCTCGATGGACGATAAGGGCACTGCCTCGGGGTAGCGGGTGGCGAAATCTACCACCACCAGAATGTATTTCTTCCCTGACCGGGTCGTCTTGCTGAGAGGTCCCACTATGTCCATGGCCACCTTCTGGAAAGGCTCCTCTATGATGGGCAAAGGTCTCAACGCCGCTTTCCCCTTGTCCCGGGCCTTCCCCACCCTCTGACAGGGGTCACAGGATCGGCAGTACTGTCGGACGTTGGTAAAGACCCCAGGCCAGTAAAAGTTCTGTAGCAGCCTCTGCCTGGTGCGCCGGATTCCCTGGTGCCCTGCGAGAGGGATGTCATGGGCCAGGTACAGTAGCTTGTGGCGAAACTTCTGGGGAACCACCAGCTGCCTCCTGACCCCCCAGGACTCCACTTCCCCTGGGGGAGCCCACTCTCGGTATAGGAATCCCTTCTCCCACAGGAACCTCTCCTTGCAACCTCTCATCATGGTCTGTACCACACTGAGGTCAGCCAGGTCCCTTAGCTTCCGCAGGGAGGGGTCCTTCTGCAACTCGGCCTGGAACTCGGCAGCTGGGGAAGGGACGGGAACCTGCTCCCTCTCGTCGGCGGGGTCAGGAGCCACAGCCACCCCGAGCCTTGTCCTTGGGTGTTCCCTCCCCACCAGGGTAGGGTTCTGTGCCTCCGATGTGACATCCTTCCCAAGGTCAGGGCGTAGTGCCCCTCGCCGGCTCTGGCTACGGGTCACGACTAAGGCGGTCTGGGGGTTGCTTGGCCAGTCCTCTAGGTCCCCCCCCATCAACACCTCAGTGGGCAAATGGTGGTGTACTCCCACGTCCTTGGGGCCCTCCCTGGCCCCCCATCTCAGGTGTACCCTCGCCACGGGAACCTTGAATGGGGTCCCGCCCACCCCTGTCAGGGTCAGGAAGGCGTTGGGTACCACCCGATCTGGGGCCACCACCTCGGGCCGGGCCAGTGTCACCTCTGCGCCCGTGTCCCAGTATCCATAAACTTCCTTCCCATCCACCTCCAGGGGAACAAGGCACTCGCTCCGCAGGGGCAGCCCCGCGCCCACCCTGTAAACGGAGAACTTTGAGTCCGGAGCATCCAGCCCCCCGGAGAAGCTGGCCTGGGGCCCTTCTCTCTCTCGAGCAGTTGATAAGCTGCCAGCCCCCCCTGCCTGGGAAGCCGGCCCCTCGTCCGTCTGGGCCTCTACCAAGTTAACCCGGTGTGGATTCGGTCTGCTCAGTCTGTCCTTGAACTTGGGGCACTGGGCCCGAATGTGGCCTCTTCGGCCGCAGAAATAGCAGCTCATGTCCTGTGGGTCCCCTCGAGCCAGCCGGTTGTCCCTGACGCTGGGCATTCCCCTTGGGAGGGGATTCCCCATATTCCCCCTTTGGGAGGTACCCGGGTGACTCTCTCTCTGCATCGCGGCGGGCCTGCTCCTTTGGGGCTCCTCCCTGCCAGCCCCTGCCCGGCTCTTCACAAACTCATCGGCCAGCCGGCCGGCATGTCGCGGGTTCTCTGGTTTTTTGTCCCTCAACCACAGCCTCAGGTCGGATGGGCACCGCTCATACAGTTGCTCCAATACCAGCAGTTTAACCAGGTCTTCCTTCGTCTGGGCCCCATCAGCCCACTTGCTGGCGTATCCCTCCATGCGTACGTCTAGTTGCAGATATGAGATCTCAGGGGTTTTATTCTGACTCCGGAACCTTTCCCGGTACATCTCAGGAGTCAGCCCAAACTCACGTAGCAGGGCCTTTTTGAAGAGTTCATAGTCCCCTTTCTCCGCCTCGTCCAGTTGGCGGTACAATGCCACGGATTTGGGGTCCAGTAAGGGGGTGAGAACCCGGAGTCTGTCCGCGGGAGCAACCTGGTGCAGCTCGCAGGCCGTCTCAAAGGCATCCAGGAAGTCATCCATGTCCTCCCCCTCCTTACGTGGGGCCAGGATGCACTTATCAAAGCTCCGTGCAGTCCTGGGTCCCCCCTCACTCACCGCAGCCGGGGTCGCGCGGTCCTTCAGCCTCGCCAGCTCCAGTTCCTGCTGACGCTGTCTCTCATTCTCCTCCCGTTCATGACGCCTCTGTCTCTCATTCTCCTCCCGTTCATGACGCCTCTGTCTCTCTTCATGCTGCCTCTGTTGTTCACGATCCTTCAGCTCTCTCAGTTTTAGCTCTATCTCCCATTCCAGCTCATTCCGCTCCACGGATGCCGCGCGTGGCCGGGAGGATCCCCTGCTGGCAGGCGAGCGTGGCCGGGAGGATCCCCTGCTGGCCGGGGGGGTCACTGCGCCCTCGGTATTTGCTGGGCTCCTCCCCCCCCTTCCCCTAGGCATAGGAAGGAGGGGTCTCGGGAAGCCCTCAGCAGCCGGCTGACCACTCCCAGCTGGGACAGACTCTGGGGCCTGCGCTGCATCTGCCAGGCTGCTTCCCTCAGAGACAGGGATCAGTTCATTCGCGCGATCTTGCTTCTCCAGCTGGGCAATGAGCTGTTCTTTGGTGAGCTTCCCAATGCGCACCCCCCTCTGCTTGCACAGCACCACCAGGTCACTCTTAAGCCGCTTGGCATACATCTTCCTGCTGGCCAGTCACAGGCCCGTGTGCTCACCGCTCCCCACCGTCTCCAGGGAGACCCCTAGTGTGCCAGCCCTTCTCGAGGTCACCACCTCTCTGCCAGGGTCGAGCTGCAGACTCCTCCGCCCCTGGGACCACTCGCTGCGATCCCCCGGGGGACCCTGTTACTGCAAAAGTCCTTCTCGCTGGTCACACACTCCCAGGGGTGATAACCGTCTCTCTCTGACTCCTCAGCACGCCTGCTCCCCGTCAATCCCCCTTCGTTTTACTTCTCCCCAGTCACTTACTGCAGGAAGCGCCGTCCACGGGGTGCAGTAGATCCCACCGCTGCCACCAGTTGTCACGGAGTAAAGGGGAGTCAGGGCCCCGCACCCCTCTTCCTGAGATTGACTGTGACTCTTAACCAGCCAGTAAAACAGAAGGTTTATTGGATGACAGGAATACAGTCTCCAGCAGAGCGTGTAGGTACGACCCGAACCCCTCGATTAGGCCCTTCTGGGAGGTTCAGGGAGCTTAGACCCCAGCTCGGGGTTCCCTGCGTTGCACCACCCAGCCTAGCCCTCCGAAGAACTAACTCACTCCTCTCCTAGCAGCCCCTCCCTCCTTTGTTCAGTCTCCCGGGCAGAAGGTGTTACTTTTCCCAACCCCCGCCTGGCTCAGGTTACAGCTCAGGTAGCTTCCTTCAAGGGAAGCCTCCCGTCCCCAATGCAAGCCCCCCCTGCAACCTTCCCAAGTCAAATCTGCCCCGCTCCCTGCTCCGTCACA
>NW_020706744.1:0-2262 GCF_002925995.2 Terrapene triunguis
CTGCAACCTTCCCAAGTCAAATCTGCCCCGCTCCCTGCTCCGTCACATCTCTCCCCCCTTCGAGACTGAACTGAGCGGGGTCACTCTGCCCAGTGACCTGGGGAAGTTCAGGGCCCCCTCTCCGGGACAACGCATCCGCTATCAGGTTGGCACTTCCCTTCACATGGACCACGTCCATGTCATAATCCTGCAGGAGCAGGCTCCACCTCAGGAGCTTGGCGTTGGCTCCTTTCATCTGGTGCAGCCAGGTCAGGGGAGAGTGGTCGGTGTACACGGTGAAGTGTCGCCCAAAGAGATATGGCTCTAGTTTCTTGAGGGCCCACACCATGGCCAGGCATTCCTTCTCGATGGCCGCGTAGTTCTGCTCCCGAAGTAGCAACTTCCTGCTCAGGTACACGATGGGGTGTCTCTCCCCCTTTTCATCCTCCTGCATTAACACCGCCCCCAGTCCAGTGTCTGAGGCATCGGTGAACACCATAAAGGGCTTGTCAAAGTCTGGGTTTGCCAGAACTGGGCCACTGACCAGAGCCTCCTTCAGCTCCTGGAGAGCCCCCTGGCACTCCTCGGTCCAGACCACCTGGTCTGGCTTCCCCTTCTTGCACAGCTCAGTGATGGGGGCGGCTATGGAGCTAAAGTGGGGTACGAACCTTCGATAGTACCCCGCCATCCCAATAAAGGCTTGGACCTGCTTTTTGGTTTGCGGGGTGGGCCAGTCTCTGATCCCCTCCACTTTGGCTGGTTCCGGCTTTAGGCAGCCGCTCCCCACCCGGTGGCCTAGGTAGGATACCTCAGCCATCCCCACCTTGCACTTCTCCGGTTTTACGGTCAGCCCAGCCTCCTGGAGTCGGTCCAGCACTTGTCTAACCTGGGACACATGGTCCTCCCAGGTCTGGCTAAAGACACAGATGTCGTCAATATACGCCACAGCAAAACTCTCCATCCCCCTCAGTAGCTGATCCACCAGGCGCTGGAAGGTGGCCGGCGCTCCCTTGAGGCCGAAAGGCAGGGTCAGGAACTCATAGAGCCCCAGAGGGGTGATAAAGGCCGATTTCAACCTGGCATCGGCATCCAGCGGCACTTGCCAGTAGCCCTTTGTAAGATCCATGGTGGTAAGGTACCGAGCGCCTCCCAGCTTGTCTAGGAGCTCGTCAGGCCTGGGCATGGGGTAGGCATCGGCTACGGTGATGGCATTGAGCTTGCGATAGTCCACACAGAACCGTATCGACCCGTCCTTTTTGGGGACCAGCACCACCGGCGAGGCCCAAGGGCTGGAAGATGGCTGGATCACCCCCAAAGCCAGCATGTCATCGACCTCTCTTTCCAGGTCCTGAGCAGTTTTCCCTGTGACCCGGAAGGGGGGGCATTTTATAGGCGGGTGCGATCCTGTCTGCACCCGGTGGACAGTCAGATTAGTGCGTCCAGGCTGGTTGGAAAACAGCTGTCGGTACCGATGCAGCACCCCTCCGATCTCAGCTTGCTGGGCCGGGCTCAGCTGATCAGAGAGGGGAATTGCTTCCAGGGGGGAGCCAGCTCTTGTCCCAGGGAATAGATCTACTAAAGGGTCATCTCCCTGCCCCTCCCAATGTCCACACACAGCCAACACCATATTCCCTCTGTCGTGATATGGCTTCATCATGTTCACATGGTACACCCGGTGGTGGTGTGCCCGGTTCGACAGCTCCACCACATAGTTTACCTCGTTTAGTTGCTTGACAACCTTGAAGGGCCCTTCCCAGGCGGCCTGGAGTTTGTTTTTCCTCACTGGGATGAGGACCATCACCTGATCCCCGGTGGCAAAGGCGCGGGCCCGCGCTGTGCGGTCATACCAGACCTTTTGCTTTCTCTGGGCTCGGGCCAGATTCTCCCTGGCCAGGCCCATGAGCTCGGCAAGTCTTTCCCGGAAGGTCAGGACATACTCCACCACCGACTCTCCATCGGAAGTGGCCTTCCCCTCCCATTCGGCTCTCATCAGGTCTAGGGGCCCCCTTACCCGCCTTCCATATAACAGTTCGAAAGGTGAAAAGCCGGTAGACTCCTGGGGTACCTCCCTGTACGCGAACAGCAGGTGAGGTAAGTACTTGTCCCAGTCCTGCGGGTGCTGGTTCATAAATGTTTTCAGCATCATTTTTAGCGTCCCATTGAACCTCTCCCCCAGCCCGTTGGATTGGGGGTGATACGCCGAGGCCCAGTTGTGCCGGACCCCACATTTCTCCCACAAGCACCGGAGTAGGGCCGACATGAAGTTGGACCCTTGGTCCGTCA
>NW_020706745.1:0-1201 GCF_002925995.2 Terrapene triunguis
CTGCAACCTTCCCAAGTCAAATCTGCCCCGCTCCCTGCTCCGTCACAAACAGCCATTCCCAACCAAAAAATTCACGTTTTATTCTGAAAATTTCTAACTGAAACAGTTTGATTTTTTTCTCAATTTGGGGGTTTGGGGTTGTTTTGTTGTTGTTTGGGGGGGGGGAGGTTTGGCAGCCGAAACAATTCAGCAAAACCTATACAAATTTGTGAAATGTTTTGATATCATTGAATCTGTATTTTTCATTGAACAAAAAGTTTTGGCCAAAATATTTCACCCAGATCTATTCTGGAGCCAAATTGATAATAATCTTGTACCCCTCACTGGCCCCTTCCAACAGAGGGTCTCAAAGTGCATGAATGTAACCCCCAGCCCACACCAGAGCCACTCTGGAGTGACATGGGTGGAGCAGAGTGGGGTGTCAGACCCCAGGGGAGATAAAATAAATGTACAATTAAGAAGACTGTCCCCCGTCGTGCTGCTCTAAGTTCCTTATTCTCTTGGGTCAACCAAATAATTATGGATAGACAGAGAGGGAGGAAGAGAGAGCTCTCCCACAAATGAAAGAGGTAATTATTGGTATTTATTCCACTGGATGGACTGACATGGGCTCCTGGTCTCATTCACGAAGGTTTGGGATGTTTCCAGTGGCAAAGAGAATTTGTTTAGGAAAGATATCTCTGCGAGATGGGTATGTTTCATTGTCCTTATACTGCAACTGGGAGAAGTGAGGTATGGAGAGGAGAAGGAGCTTACCCAGACTCCTCTAGTGAGTTGGTGGCAGAGTGAGGAATGGAAAATCCCAGAGCTCCCACTCCCAGTCATGTGCTTCAACCACTAGCCCATGTTCCCTATCACTGATCTGTTTTCTTGGCTCCAGACCCTCAGAGAAGAGCACTCCAGGCAAGTGTGCTCATCCTTGGTTCGCAAAGGATTAACATGTGGTTTTGTGCGGGACTCCTCACCGCTCTGTCATTAACGTATTATCCTGAGTGACTCATCCATGTGAGTGTCTCCAGGAACGCGGCCTGTCTCTCATGGGCCTTGTTGGGACACGTCAGCCTCCCTGCAGTGGAATTCTCCCCACAGCTCTGGGCCGTAGCCTTGCAGGGCCATTTCCATATAGAAACAAACTGGGAGATGGAGAATACGCATTACATACATACAGCGCCGTTGCGTGCCCAAAATCTCCCTGTGCTTC
>NW_020706746.1:0-2262 GCF_002925995.2 Terrapene triunguis
CTGCAACCTTCCCAAGTCAAATCTGCCCCGCTCCCTGCTCCGTCACATCTCTCCCCCCTTCGAGACTGAACTGAGCGGGGTCACTCTGCCCAGTGACCTGGGGAAGTTCAGGGCCCCCTCTCCGGGACAACGCATCCGCTATCAGGTTGGCACTTCCCTTCACATGGACCACGTCCATGTCATAATCCTGCAGGAGCAGGCTCCACCTCAGGAGCTTGGCGTTGGCTCCTTTCATCTGGTGCAGCCAGGTCAGGGGAGAGTGGTCGGTGTACACGGTGAAGTGTCGCCCAAAGAGATATGGCTCTAGTTTCTTGAGGGCCCACACCATGGCCAGGCATTCCTTCTCGATGGCCGCGTAGTTCTGCTCCCGAAGTAGCAACTTCCTGCTCAGGTACACGATGGGGTGTCTCTCCCCCTTTTCATCCTCCTGCATTAACACCGCCCCCAGTCCAGTGTCTGAGGCATCGGTGAACACCATAAAGGGCTTGTCAAAGTCTGGGTTTGCCAGAACTGGGCCACTGACCAGAGCCTCCTTCAGCTCCTGGAGAGCCCCCTGGCACTCCTCGGTCCAGACCACCTGGTCTGGCTTCCCCTTCTTGCACAGCTCAGTGATGGGGGCGGCTATGGAGCTAAAGTGGGGTACGAACCTTCGATAGTACCCCGCCATCCCAATAAAGGCTTGGACCTGCTTTTTGGTTTGCGGGGTGGGCCAGTCTCTGATCCCCTCCACTTTGGCTGGTTCCGGCTTTAGGCAGCCGCTCCCCACCCGGTGGCCTAGGTAGGATACCTCAGCCATCCCCACCTTGCACTTCTCCGGTTTTACGGTCAGCCCAGCCTCCTGGAGTCGGTCCAGCACTTGTCTAACCTGGGACACATGGTCCTCCCAGGTCTGGCTAAAGACACAGATGTCGTCAATATACGCCACAGCAAAACTCTCCATCCCCCTCAGTAGCTGATCCACCAGGCGCTGGAAGGTGGCCGGCGCTCCCTTGAGGCCGAAAGGCAGGGTCAGGAACTCATAGAGCCCCAGAGGGGTGATAAAGGCCGATTTCAACCTGGCATCGGCATCCAGCGGCACTTGCCAGTAGCCCTTTGTAAGATCCATGGTGGTAAGGTACCGAGCGCCTCCCAGCTTGTCTAGGAGCTCGTCAGGCCTGGGCATGGGGTAGGCATCGGCTACGGTGATGGCATTGAGCTTGCGATAGTCCACACAGAACCGTATCGACCCGTCCTTTTTGGGGACCAGCACCACCGGCGAGGCCCAAGGGCTGGAAGATGGCTGGATCACCCCCAAAGCCAGCATGTCATCGACCTCTCTTTCCAGGTCCTGAGCAGTTTTCCCTGTGACCCGGAAGGGGGGGCATTTTATAGGCGGGTGCGATCCTGTCTGCACCCGGTGGACAGTCAGATTAGTGCGTCCAGGCTGGTTGGAAAACAGCTGTCGGTACCGATGCAGCACCCCTCCGATCTCAGCTTGCTGGGCCGGGCTCAGCTGATCAGAGAGGGGAATTGCTTCCAGGGGGGAGCCAGCTCTTGTCCCAGGGAATAGATCTACTAAAGGGTCATCTCCCTGCCCCTCCCAATGTCCACACACAGCCAACACCATATTCCCTCTGTCGTGATATGGCTTCATCATGTTCACATGGTACACCCGGTGGTGGTGTGCCCGGTTCGACAGCTCCACCACATAGTTTACCTCGTTTAGTTGCTTGACAACCTTGAAGGGCCCTTCCCAGGCGGCCTGGAGTTTGTTTTTCCTCACTGGGATGAGGACCATCACCTGATCCCCGGTGGCAAAGGCGCGGGCCCGCGCTGTGCGGTCATACCAGACCTTTTGCTTTCTCTGGGCTCGGGCCAGATTCTCCCTGGCCAGGCCCATGAGCTCGGCAAGTCTTTCCCGGAAGGTCAGGACATACTCCACCACCGACTCTCCATCGGAAGTGGCCTTCCCCTCCCATTCGGCTCTCATCAGGTCTAGGGGCCCCCTTACCCGCCTTCCATATAACAGTTCGAAAGGTGAAAAGCCGGTAGACTCCTGGGGTACCTCCCTGTACGCGAACAGCAGGTGAGGTAAGTACTTGTCCCAGTCCTGCGGGTGCTGGTTCATAAATGTTTTCAGCATCATTTTTAGCGTCCCATTGAACCTCTCCCCCAGCCCGTTGGATTGGGGGTGATACGCCGAGGCCCAGTTGTGCCGGACCCCACATTTCTCCCACAAGCACCGGAGTAGGGCCGACATGAAGTTGGACCCTTGGTCCGTCA
>NW_020706747.1:0-1201 GCF_002925995.2 Terrapene triunguis
CTGCAACCTTCCCAAGTCAAATCTGCCCCGCTCCCTGCTCCGTCACAAACAGCCATTCCCAACCAAAAAATTCACGTTTTATTCTGAAAATTTCTAACTGAAACAGTTTGATTTTTTTCTCAATTTGGGGGTTTGGGGTTGTTTTGTTGTTGTTTGGGGGGGGGGAGGTTTGGCAGCCGAAACAATTCAGCAAAACCTATACAAATTTGTGAAATGTTTTGATATCATTGAATCTGTATTTTTCATTGAACAAAAAGTTTTGGCCAAAATATTTCACCCAGATCTATTCTGGAGCCAAATTGATAATAATCTTGTACCCCTCACTGGCCCCTTCCAACAGAGGGTCTCAAAGTGCATGAATGTAACCCCCAGCCCACACCAGAGCCACTCTGGAGTGACATGGGTGGAGCAGAGTGGGGTGTCAGACCCCAGGGGAGATAAAATAAATGTACAATTAAGAAGACTGTCCCCCGTCGTGCTGCTCTAAGTTCCTTATTCTCTTGGGTCAACCAAATAATTATGGATAGACAGAGAGGGAGGAAGAGAGAGCTCTCCCACAAATGAAAGAGGTAATTATTGGTATTTATTCCACTGGATGGACTGACATGGGCTCCTGGTCTCATTCACGAAGGTTTGGGATGTTTCCAGTGGCAAAGAGAATTTGTTTAGGAAAGATATCTCTGCGAGATGGGTATGTTTCATTGTCCTTATACTGCAACTGGGAGAAGTGAGGTATGGAGAGGAGAAGGAGCTTACCCAGACTCCTCTAGTGAGTTGGTGGCAGAGTGAGGAATGGAAAATCCCAGAGCTCCCACTCCCAGTCATGTGCTTCAACCACTAGCCCATGTTCCCTATCACTGATCTGTTTTCTTGGCTCCAGACCCTCAGAGAAGAGCACTCCAGGCAAGTGTGCTCATCCTTGGTTCGCAAAGGATTAACATGTGGTTTTGTGCGGGACTCCTCACCGCTCTGTCATTAACGTATTATCCTGAGTGACTCATCCATGTGAGTGTCTCCAGGAACGCGGCCTGTCTCTCATGGGCCTTGTTGGGACACGTCAGCCTCCCTGCAGTGGAATTCTCCCCACAGCTCTGGGCCGTAGCCTTGCAGGGCCATTTCCATATAGAAACAAACTGGGAGATGGAGAATACGCATTACATACATACAGCGCCGTTGCGTGCCCAAAATCTCCCTGTGCTTC
>NW_020706748.1:0-1189 GCF_002925995.2 Terrapene triunguis
CCTGATTGCGTTTTCAATCAAATTGAAGGGAATTTTGATATGAACAGCCATTCCCAACCAAAAAATCCACGTTTTATTCTGAAAATTTCTAAATGGAACAGTTTGATTTTTTCTCAATTTGGGGGTTTGGGGTTGTTTTGTTGTTGTTGTTGTTGTTTGGGGGGGGGAGGTTTGGCAGCCGAAACAATTCAGCAAAACCTATACAAATTTGTGAAATGTTTTGATATCATTGAATCTGTATTTTTCATTGAACAAAAAGTTTTGGCCAAAATATTTCACCCAGATCTATTCTGGAGCCAAATTGATAATAATCTTGTACCCCTCACTGGCCCCTTCCAACAGGGGGTCTCAAAGTGCATGAATGTAACCCCCAGCCCACACCAGAGCCACTCTGGGGTGACATGGGTGGAGCAGAGTGGGGAGTCAGACCCCAGGGGAGTTAAAATAAATGTACAATTAAGAAGACTGTCCCCCGTCGTGCTGCTCTAGGTTCCTTATTCTCTTGGGTCAACCAAATAATTAAGGATAGACAGAGACAGAGAGGGAGGAAGGGAGAGCTCTCCCACAAATGAAAGAGGTAATTATTGGTATTTATTCCACTGGATGGACTGACACGGGCTCTTGGTCTCATTCATGAAGGTTTGGGATGTTTCCAGTGGCAAAGAGAATTTGTTTAGGAAAGATCTCTCTGGGAGATGGGTATGTTTCATTGTCCTTATACTGCAACTGGGGGAAGTGAGGTATGGAGAGGAGAAGGGGCTTACCCAGACTCCTCTAGTGAGTTGGTGGCAGAGTGAGGAATGGAAAATCCCAGAGCTCCCACTCCCAGTCATGTGCTTTAACCACTAGCCCATGTTCCCTATCACTGATCTGTTTTCTTGGCTCCAGATCCTCAGAGAAGAGCACTCCAGGCAAGTGTGCTCATCCTTAGTTCGCAAAGGATTAGCATGTGGTTTTGTGCGGGACTCCTCACCGCTCTGTCATTAACGTATTATCCTGAGTGACTCATCCATGTGAGTGTCTCCAGGAACCTTGTTGGGACATGTCAGCCTCCCTGCAGTGGAATTCTCCCCACAGCTCTGGGCCGTAGCCTTGCAGGGCCATTTCCATATAGAAACAAACTGGGAGATGGAGAATACGCGTTACATACATACAGCGCCGTTGCGTGCCCAAAATCTCCCTGTGCTTC
>NW_020706749.1:0-6116 GCF_002925995.2 Terrapene triunguis
CCCAAGGACTCTGTAGCTGGAAGGAAGCCCAACCTGAGTGAAAGGGGGGAGGGGGTATTTTGCTGGCCAGGGAAGGGTCTGTCATAGCTGGTTGCTGTGAGCCCACAGCTAGACCAGGGTCACCTTCCCATTTGGGGGACACAGGAATGTCTGCCTCAGAGGGGAGGCCAGCGAGGGAAGTCCAGACGGAAGGTGAGGGGGGACAGGAGGCTCTTCCCACCTTTCGTAGAAAGGCATTCTCCCAGGAGGAGGGTGAAGGATCTGCATCTAAAATGCCAGATCCCTCAACTGTGAACCAGGTTTTAAGGGAAGACTGGGGATCAAATCTCCTGAAGGGGAGAGTCCTCCCAGCTGACCTCTTGGGAACAGAAAATGGGGTGAGCGAGGGGATCTTACCAATCAACGCACTCCATTAAAAGATGTGGTTCCTGCTACACTGGTAAGAGATAATACTGTCTCTTCAAGGCAGAAGGAAGAAAAACTTTGCATTTGGGAAGCTTCACAAGTGGGTGGGGCCCAACACAAAGAGATTCCAGAGGGAGGAGCTGAGGGTAGGCATAGGCCTCGTCTACACTATGACTTTAATTTGGATTTAGCAGCGTTAAATCGAATTAAACCTGCACCCATCCACACAACGAAGCCATTTATTTCTAAATAAAGGGCTCTTAAAATCGATTTCTGTACTCCACCCCGACGAGCGGAGTAGCGCCAAAATCGATTTTGTCATTTCGAATTAGGGTTAGTGTGGCCGCAATTCGATGGTATTGGCCTCCGGGAGCTATCCCACAGTGCACCATTGTGACCGCTCTAGACAGCAATCTGAACTCGGATGCACTGGCCAGATAGACAGGAAAAGCCCCGCGAACATTTGAATTTCATTTCCTGTTTGCCCAGTGTGGAGAGCACAGGTGACCACAGATAGCTCATCAGCACAGGTAACCATGCAGGCCGATAATCGAAAAAGAGCACCAGCATGGACCGTACGAGAGGTACTGGATCTGATCGCTATATGGGGAGAGGATTCAGTGCTAGCAGAACTTCGTTCAAAAAGACGAAATGCCAAAACTTTTGAAAAAATCTCCAAGGGCATGATGGAGAGAGGCCACAATAGGGACTCAGATCAGTGCCGCGTGAAAGTGAAGGAGCTCAGACAAGCCTATCAAAAAACAAAGGAGGCAAACGGTCGCTCCGGGTCAGAGCCGCGGACATGCCGCTTCTACGCTGAGCTGCATGCAGTTCTAGGGGGGCTGCCACCACTACTCCACCTCTGACCGTGGATTCCGAGGCGGGGATAATCTCATCAGATACACCTGAGGATTCTGCGGACGGGGAAGAGGAGGAGGAGGAGAAGGACGAGCTTGCGGAGAGCACCCAGCACTCCGTTCTCCCCAACAGCCAGGAGCTTTTTCTCAGCCTGACTGAAGTACTCTCCCAACCCTCCCAACCCAGTATCCAAGACCACGACCCCATGGAAGGGACCTCAGGTGAGTTTACCTTTTAAAATATAAAACTTGTTTTAAAAGCAAGCGTTTTTTAATGATTACTTTGCCCTGAGGACTTGGGATGCATTCGCGGCCAGTACAGCTACTGGAAAAGTCTGTTAACGTGTCTGGGGATGGAACAGAAATCCTCCAGAGACATCTCCATGAAGCTCTCCTGGAGGTACTCCAAAAGCCTTGCCACAAGGTTTCTGGGCAGTGCAGCCTTATTCCGTCCTCCATGGTAGGACACTTGACCGCGCCATGCTTGCAGCAAGTAATCTGGTATCATTGCATGACAAAGCCTGGCAGCGTATGGTCCCGGTGTTTGCTGGCATTCAAGCAACATCTGTTCTTTATCTCGCTGTGTAATCCTCAGGAGAGTGATATCGCTCATGGTAACCTGGTTGAAATACGGGAATTTAATTAAGGGGACAGAGGTGGCCGTTCCTACTGGGCTGTTTGCCTGTGGCTGAAAAGAAATCCTTCCCTGCAGTTAGCCAAGCGCAGGGGGGGGGGAATTGGCCTAGAGCTTTTCGCGTTTGGCTAGCAGGGATCTTCCCTGATACCAGCCACACGGTGGGGGGAGGGATAAAGCGATCATCCAGAGAATTGGATGGGGGGGGGGGGTTAGTTTGTTTTCTGCTGCTGAAGGTTAACAGGAAAACCGCAGCACTCAACGGGCTTTGCTTGGTATGTGGGAAAGGAGGGCGCAGAAGCCAAAAGACAATGGCTTACCATGGCCGCATGCAAGCCGAATTCTGTTGCCCGGACCTGCGTCTGTGATCTCTAGCAGCAAAGCCACAGGCACTCAATATTAAGAGGCAAAATGCGACCTTGCACAGAAATCACATGTGCTATGTAATGTGAATAGTGTTGGTCACCGTGAAAGAGTATAAGCATTGTTCTGCAAAATATATCTTTTTAAAAAATTCTCTCCTTTTTTCCCTCCCTCCAGCAGCTGCAAATTCTTCAAGCCTCCCTCCTCCGTCCCAAAGGCTATCTCAGATAAGGCGTCGGAAAAAGAAGACGCGAGACGATATGTTCGCAGAAATCATGGAATCCACCCGCAGTGAAAGAGCTCATCTGAATGAGTGGAAGGACACGGTTTCAAATTATAGGAAAGAAGCCAGTGAACGTGAGGACAGGAGGGACCAACGTGAGGACAGGAGGGACCAACGTGAGGAGAGGAGAGATGCTCGAGATGAGAGGTGGAGGCAGGATGCAACACTGGGGCTGCTGCGTGAGCAAACAGACATGCTCCGGCGTCTGGTGGAGCTTCAGGAACCGCAGCAGGATAGCAGAGTGCCACTACAGCCCCTGTATAACCCCCCTCCCCCCTCACCATGTTCCATAGCCTCCTCACCCAGACGTGTAAGAACGCGGGGGGGGGGAGGCTCCGTACACCTTCCCATTCCACCCCAGTGGACAGCCCAAGCAAAAGGCTGTCATTTTTTTAACCATTTTTTAGTGGCCTTTTCCTTCCCGCCGATCCTCCTCCCAAACCCCACCTGGATTCCCTCCCTCTTTTTATAATCTATTAATAAAGAATAAATGATTTTTAAACGATAGTGACTTTATTTGGTTTGAAAGCAAGCTGGGGGAAGGGGGAGGGTGGGTTCCTTACAGAGAATGAGTCAGTAAAGGGGGCGGGTTTTCATGAAGGAGAAACAAACAGAAATTTCACACTGTAGCCTGGCCAGTCATGAAACTGGTTTTCAAAGCTTCTCTGATGCACAGTGCTTCCTGGTGTGCTCTTCTAATCGCCCTGGTGTCTGGCTGCGCATAATCAGCAGCCAGGCGATTTGCCTCAGCCTCCCACCCTGCCATAAAGGTCTCCCCCTTACTTTCACAGAGATTGTGGAGCACACAGCAAGCAGAAATAACAATGGGGATATCGGTTTGGCTGAGGTCTGAGCGAGTCAGTAACGATCGCCAGCGACCTTTTAAATGGCCAAATGCACATTCTACCACCATTCTGCACTTGCTCAGCCCGTAGTTGAACAGCTCCTGACTCCTGTCCAGGCTGCCTGTGTATGGCTTCATAAGCCATGGCATTAAGGGGTAGGCTGGGTCCCCAAGAATAACTATTGGCATTTCAACATCCCCAACGGTTGTTTTCTGGTCCGGGAAGTAAGTCCCTTGCTGCAGCCGTTTAAACAGAGTAGTGTTCCTGAAGACACGAGCGTCATGAACCCTTCCCGGCCAGCCCATGTTGATGTTGGTGAAACGTCCCTTGTGATCCACAAGTGCTTGCAGCACCATTGAAAAGCACCCCTTGCGGTTTATGTACTGGGTACCCTGGTGCTCCGGTGCCAAGATAGGGATATGGGTTCCATCTATCGCCCCACCACAATTAGGGAATCCCATTGCAGCAAAGCCATCCACTATGACCTGCACATTTCCCAGAGTCACTACCTTTCGTAGCAGCACCTCAGTGATTGCTTTGGCTACTTGCATCACAGCAGCCCCCACAGTAGATTTGCCCACTCCAAATTGATTCCCGACTGACCGGTAGCTGTCTGGCGTTGCAAGCTTCCACAGGGCTATCGCCACTCGCTTCTCAACTGTGAGGGTTGCTCTCATCTTGGTATTCTGGCATTTCAGGGCAGGGGACAGCAAGTCACAAAGTTCCATGAAAGTGCCCTTACGCATGCGAAAGTTTCGCAGGCACTGGGAATCGTCCCACACCTGCAACACTATGCGGTCCCACCAGTCTGTACTTGTTTCCCGTGCCCAGAATCGGCGTTCCATGGATAGAACCTGCCCCATTAACAACATGATCTCCAAAGCACCGGGGCCCGCGGTTTGAGAGAATTCTGTGTCCATGTCCATGTCCTCATCACGCTTGTCGCTGCGCTGCCATCACCATCGCCTCCGCGCCTCATTTTTCTGGTCCTGGCTCAGCATAAACTGCACGAGAACGCGCGAGGTGTTTACAATGTTCATGACTGCTGTCTTGAGCTGAGTGGGCTCCGTGCTTGCCGTGGTATGGAGTCTGCAGTGTTCACCCAGGAAAAAAGGTGCAAAATGGTTGTCTGCCGTCCGTTGCTTTCATGGAGGGAGGGGTGAGGCTGTACCCAGAACCACCTGCGACAATGTTTTTTGCCCCATCAGGCACTGGGATCTCAACCCAGAATTCCAATGGGCGGGGGAGACCGCGGGAACTATGGGATAGTTACCCACAGTGCAACGCTCCAGAAATCGACGCTAGCCCCAGTACATGGACGCACACCGCCGAATTAATGTGCTTAGTGTGGCCGCATACATTCGACTTTATACAATCTGTTTCCCAAATTCGAATTATATAAATTTGGATTAATCTCGTAGTGTAGACACACCCATAGTTGCAGTGCACTCTTTCCTTACCAAAACCTCAAACACATGCCTGAATTGAGAGCCTTCTCCAGAGAGGCAGGAGAATCTATCTGCGCAATTACCATGGTACACAAAGGGATTAGGAAATGTAGTGGACACTGGGCAAGCCAGGTTATGTGAACAAAGTCTGTCCCTCATAAATTGGCTGTTAATCTTGTGTCTTTTGCTACTTCATTTATGGGTCAAGACAAAGGAGTTAATACTAAAGGTAAACCCTTTGAAGATGTGTGACATACCTCATTTGTGGAAAAAGCTTTTGTATATGTTAGGGATGGTGACAAGACAGTCTCACAAGCATGTTGCTTTTCAGCTTATACCCGTAAACAGGCTGGAAGCTTGGCACAGCAGCAAAAGCATAACAGGCCTACACTGCTGTGTGGAAGGGGAAACTGAGGCACACCACCTCATGGCATTGGTAGCTAAATGCCAAGACACCTACACTTTAACAGATATTGTTATCTGCATACTGTTAGCAATACTACACCCCAACATGTTTCCAGGCACCCGGGGACCAGGAACCCCAAACCTTGCTAGGACACCTGTGAATGACATCATAGGCTTTAAAGATACTGCAAGGGAGTGTGGCCAGAGAAACAGGGATTTTACATATTCTGCCTCCGTCATGGACAGTGTCCAAGACTCTGGCAGTAAGTTCAGTAGGAGGGTGTGACGTTTCACAGAAATATGCTAATGAGTGTAAATATAATGTAACTGGAATATGCTTTATGCAAAAGGTCTCTTGTAAGGTATCATTACAAAGCTTATAATCTACTCAGTGTGTTCGTCCTATTTGTATGAATGTATCATTCTTGTATCTGAAGCTAGAAATATGAAACATTACTCTGAAGTCCTATTGTAACTATCCAAAGTGTGGGCTATTAATGGTGGCTTGGAATCTTGATGGCTTCCATTAACTAGGACAATTGGTTGTAAATGGCTCCGTTTACTTGTAAGCCTTCCTGTATACGTGGGTGCCAGTCAGTGGGTAATGAAGTCTCACAGGATATGTGAACATGTCACATGATACTGGAATCCATCTTAAACCTGGTGCTTTTCCATTTAGAAGGAACGGTGGGAACCCAGAGAGAGACAAAGGATTCCCGCCTTGTGTCAAAGATATAAAAGGGGGTGGAACAGAACAAAGGGGGCTGCCAGTCATGAGAAATCCCCGAGTTACCACCTGAGCTGAACTAACAAGGACTGTGCCAGGGGAAAGGATTGGGCCCAGACTAGGAAGGAGTCTAGTCTGTGAAAGAAGCT
>NW_020706750.1:0-2595 GCF_002925995.2 Terrapene triunguis
TCTGTGAAAGAAGCTTATTGGACCATCTCTAAGGGTGAGATTTACCTATATTCAGTTTCTTAATGTACTAGGCTTAGAGTTGCGTGTTTTCTTTTATTTTGCTTGGTAACTTTACTTTGTTCTGTCTGTTATTACTTCCACTCAAATCGTACTTTTTATACTGAATAAAATCACTTTTGTTATTAATTAACCCAGAGTAAGTGATTCATACCTGGGGGAGCAAACAGATGTGCATATCTCTCTATCAGTGTTATAGAGGGCGGACAATTTATGAGTTTACCCTGTATAAGCTTTATACAGAGTAAAACGGATTTATTTGGGGTTTGGATGCCATTGGGAGCTGAGTGTCTGGGTGCTGGAGATAGGTGACTTGCTGAGCAGTTTTTGGTTAAAGTCTGCAGGTTTGGGGGCGTGGACCAGATCTGGGGTCTGTGTTGGAGCAGACTGGTGTGTCTGGCTCAACAAGGCAGGGTTCTGGAGTTTCAAGATGGCAGTGGAAAACGGGCTCAGAGGTAATTCCAGCATGTCAGGTGACAGTCCCAAGGGGGTCTCGGGGACCAGGAACCCATCATAGTGGCATAGTCAAGCAGGATCTGTGCACAGATGATTGCTTTGAGACACTGGTAGTGATTTTAAGTGAGTTTTGAGTTTTGGTTGGAGAACAGACAAAGTGGTTACTGAGTTGTTATTTTCTGTTTGTTTATTTCGGGTCAGGGAAATAAGCACAAGAAAGCAGGAAAATGGCTACTAGTGAGGCAGCTACAAAACTAGAGCTGGCCAGACTAGAAGCGGAAGAGAAGGCAAAGGACCGTGCGTTTCAAATGAGGCTCAAAGAAGCAGAGACAGCCAGGGAGGATGCTGCACACAGAAGGGCTATGGAGGCAGAAGCAGTCAGGGAGGAAGCTGCTCACAAAAGAGCCATGGAAGCCCAGCGGTTAGCCCAACAAGCTACTCAAGAAGAGAGGCAGCAAGCCCTGGAATTAAAAGACAGAGAAATACAGGCCCAAATTGAGACCCAGAAGCATGAATTGTCTGTAATGGCATGGAAGAGACAAAACCCATCAGCAGCTGGCTCTACTTCCCCAAAAATCCACAAATGGGAACGATTATGCCCGCAGTATGATGAATCCAGTGATATTGCCAAATATTTCATTACTTTTGAGAGACTGTGCACTCTCCATGCGATTCCTGAAGATCAAAAGATGACCACTTTGGTTACAAAATTGACTGGGAGAGCTCTGGACATATTCAATAAGATGCCTCTTGATGATGCTTCAAACTATGGTAAATTTAAGGAACTGGTTTTGAAACAGTTCCAGATTACACCTGAAATCTACAGGGTTAAATTCAGGAGTTTTAAGAGGGGATCTGGATTAAGTAATGTGGCCTATGTAAATGAAATGAGAGATTTGCTAGACAAGTGGGTGAGAGGAAAAGGCATTACAAGCTTGGAAGAAATGTGTGATTTGGTTACTCAGGAACAGTTCCTGAATATGTGCAGTGATGATGTAAAACAGTACTTGTGGGACAAAAAGGTGGGTGCAGTGGGTGAATTAGCTGAGTTTGCAGACTCTTACGAGCAATCACAAGCTGCAATTAAACATGAACGACTGGCAAAGGGGTACAGGGTTGGTGGAAAGCAGAATTACTGTTTTACCCCTGGGAAAAAGGAGGCTGGGCATTCACCTCCCCATTCCCCTATTACTCGTCCCAAGTCTCCTATACAAGCAGAGGAGCCCAAAAGGTGCTATCGTGATAAGTCCACTGAGCACCTGAGGAATAAATGTCCTTGGCTGAGTGGGCACAGGCATCAGATAGCACATGAAGCTGCTGCTTCTCAGAGCACCGGGGTATCCCAAATCCTGCCTCTTTCCACACAGGATTTGTAAAGGTTGCTTCTACACAACCAAGCAGTGAGTATATGCATGTTGTTAAGCTTAATGGCAAAGTGCTCCAAGGTTTAAGGGGCACTGGTGCAGAGATTTCTGTGGTCAGGAGAGACCTGATCCATTAGAAGGATTTGTTACCAGGAAAAATGGCAGAATTAGAATTGGTGGCAGGTTACAAAGTCCTTGCACCTTTAGTTAAGGTACACATGGAAACTGGTGATTTGCAGGCTGAACTGACTGTTGCAGTGGTGGCACACAATTTTGCACCGTTTCTACTGGGGAATGATTTTTCTGATGTGGCAGAATCTGTCCCAGGGTTTATTAGCAGCAAGAAGGAATCTTGTGCTGAAAGCCCCAGAGGGGAAGGTAAAGTCACAAGTGCTGCTGGGGAAATAGGAGAGTGTCTCTTTAATTCCTCAGTAGCAGCAGGGATGGTCGTAACCAGTTCCTGTAGTCCCTGGGCTCAAGGCAAGTCCCTGTGGGAAGGGCTGGATAAAGCCAGCTCCTGTCCTGTGATCATCTCCCAGGGGGTGGGGGATGTTCCACCTTGTAACAGGGAGGCCTTCCCAGCTGCTGACTGCCAGGAAGTTGCAGGTCAGCAGGGGACAGGTCCTGCTCTGGGGTGCACAGAGACATGTATCCCGGAGATGGAAGTTGGGGTCCTGGTGACTGCTGCGGTGGGAACAGACCCCAAGGACTCTGTAGC
>NW_020706751.1:0-1880 GCF_002925995.2 Terrapene triunguis
GTGACTGCTGCGGTGGGAACAGACCCCAAGGACTCTGTAGCTGGAAGCAAGCCCAACGTGAGTGAAAGGGGGGGATTTTCTTGGCCAGGGAAGGATCTGTCATAGCTGGTTGCTGTGAGCCCACTGCTAGACCAGGGTCACCTTCCCATTTGGGGGACACAGGAGTGTCTGCCTCAAAGGGGAGCCCAGCGAGGGAAGTCCAGACGGAAGCTGAGGGGGGACAGGAGGGTCTCCCCACCTTTTGTAGAAAGGCATTCTCCCAGGAGGAGGGTGAAGGATCTGCATCTAAAATGCCAGATCCCTCACCTGTGAATCAGGTTTTAAAGGAAGACTGGGGATCAAATCTCCTGAAGGGGAGAGTCCTCCCAGCTGACCTTTTGGGAACAATAAATGGGGTGAGCGAGGGGATCTTACCAATCAAAGCACTCCATTAAAAGATGTGGTTCCTGCTACACTAGTAAGAGATAAAACTGTCTCTTCAAGGCAGAAGGAAGAAAAACTTTGCATTTGGGAAGCTTCACAAGTGGGTGGGGTCCAACACAAAATGATTCCAGAGGGAGGGGCTGAAGACAGGCACAGTTGCAGTGCACTCTTTCCTTACCAAAACCTCAAACACATGCCTGAATTGACAGCCTTCTCCAGAGAGGCAGGAGAATCTGTCTGCACAATTACCATGGTACACAAAGGGATTAGGAAATGTAGTGGACACTGGGCAAGCCAGGCTATGTGAACAAAGTCTGTCCATCATTAGTTGGCTGTTAATCTTGTGTCTTTTGCTACTTCATCTATGGGTCAGACAAAGGAGTTAATACTAATGGTAAACCCTTTGAAGATGTGTGACATACCTGATTTGTGGAAAAAGCTTTTGTATATGCTAGGGATGGTGACAAGACAGTCTCACAAGCATGTTGCTTTTCAGCTTATACCCGTAAACAGGCTGGAAGCTTGGCACAGCAGCAAAAGCATAACAGGCCTACACTGCTGTGTGGCAGGGGAAACTGAGGCATACCACCTCATGGCATTGGTAGCTAAATGCCAAGACACTTACACTATAACAGATATTGTTATCTGCACACCGTTAGCAATACTACACCCCAACATGTTTCCAGGCACCTGGGGACCAGGAACCCCGAACCTTGCTAGGACACCTGTGAATGACATCATAGGCTTTAAAGATACTGCAAGGGGGTGTGGCCAGAGACAAACAGGGATTTTACATGTTCTGCCTCTGTCATGGACAGTGTCCGAGACTCTGACAATAAGTTCAGGAGGAGGGTGTGACGTTTCACTCCATATGTTTTATGGAAATATGCTAATGACTGTAAATATAATGTAACTGTGCTTTATTCAAAAGGTCTCTTGTAATGTATCATTACAAAGCTTGTAATCTACTGAGTGTGTTCGTCCTATTTCTATGCACGTATCATTCTCGTATCTGAAGCTAGAAATATGAAGTATTACTCTGAAGTCCTGTTGTAACTATGCAAAGTGTGGGCCATTAATGGTGGCTTGGAATCTTGATGGTTCCCATTAACTAGGACAATTGGTGGTGAATGGCTCTGTTTACTTTTAAGCCTTTCTGTGTACCTGGGTGCCAACCAGTGGGTAATGAAGTCTCACAGGACATGTGAACATGTCACATGATACTGGAATCCATCTTAAACCTGGTGCTTTTCCATTTAGAAGGAAGGGTGGGAACTCAGAGAGAGACAAAGGATTCCCTCCTTGTGCCAAAGATATAAAAGGGGGTGGAACAGAACAAAGGGGGCTGCCAATCATGAGAAATCCCCGAGTTACCACCTGAGCTGGAACTAACAAGGACTGTGCCAGGGGAAGGATTGGGCCCAGACTAGGAAGGAGTCTAGTCTGTGAAAGAAGCT
>NW_020706752.1:0-5021 GCF_002925995.2 Terrapene triunguis
CTTGTGCTCCTCAGTCCTCCAGCAGCACACCCTCTCCCTCTCAGCTCCTTGCGCCTCTTGCTCCCAGCTCCTCACACTCGCACCACAAACTGAAGTGAGCTCCTTTTTAAAACCCAGGTGCCCTGATTAGCCTGCCTTAATTGATTCTAGAAGCTTCTTCTTAATTGGCTCCAGGTGTCCTAATTAGTCTGCCTGCCTTAACTGGTTCTAGCAGGTTCCTGATTACTTTAGTACAGCCCCTGCTCTGGTCACTCAGGGAATAGAAAACTACTCATCCAGTGACCAGTATATTTGCCCTCTACCAGACTCCTGTACCCCACTGGTCTGGGTCTGTCACATATCCCTCCTCCCTGCTCAACGCCAAGGGGTTGGGCAGCTTGGGACGCCAGACAATGCACACGTGACAAGCCATTGGCGTTGCCATGACGGCTCCCTGCTCTGTGTTGCACACGGAACTGGAAATGTTGGAGGGATAAGAACCATCTGGTCACCCTTGTGTTCTTCTCCTTGTTCCGCTGCATCCATTGAAGAGGGGCATGGTTGGTCACGAGGACAAATCTGCGCCCGAGCAGGTAGTAGCGCAATGTTTCCATGGCCCATTTTACAGCGAGGCATTCTCTCTCCACCACTGCATATTTTTGTTCCCTTGGAAGGAGTTTCCGACTGAGGTATAGAATTGGGTGTTCCTCCTCCCCGACCATCTGTGATAGAACGGCCCCCAACCCTACTTCCGATGCATCTGTCTGCAGGATAAACTCCTTGGTGAAATCAGGGGCTATCAGTACGGGGTTACTGCAGAGGGCAGTCCGTAGGTCTGTGAATGCTTCCTCTGCTGCGTCAGACCATCTCACCAGATCAGGTCCATGGGCTTTCACTAGGTCTGTCAGGGGGTTTGCCCTTGTGGCAAAGTGGGGGATAAATCGTCGGTAATACCCCACCACACCTAGGAACGCCCGGACTTGTTTCTTGCGACTTGGTCAATTTTGGATGGCCTCTAACTTGTTCGCTTGGGGTTTTACCAAACCTTTTCCCACAACGTAGCCAAGATATTTGGCCTCTGTAAACCCTACAGCGCACTTGGCAGGGTTTGCTGTAAGGCCAGCTCGCCTGAAGGTATCGAGGACTGCCTCCACCTTCTCCAGGTGGGTTTCCCAGTCTGGGGTATGAATGACCACATCGTCCAAGTAGGCAGCAATATAACTGTTATGCGGGCGTAATAGCTTGTCCATGAGGCGCTGGAAGGTAGCTGGGGCCCCATGTAGTCCAAAAGGGAGGACAGTATATTGAAAAAGACCCTCTGGTGTAGAGAACGCAGTCTTTTCCTTTGCATCTTATGCAAGGGGAATCTGCCAGTACCCCTTTGTCAAGTCTAGGGTAGTCAAGTACCGGGCATTACCCAGACGGTCCACTAGCTCATCTATGCGAGGTATGGGGTACGCGTCGAACTGGGATACTTCGTTTAGTTGCCGGAAGTCGTTGCAAAATCTTGTGGTGCCATCAGGTTTGGGAACCAGCACGATTGGGCTGGACCACTGACTGTGGGATTCTTCGATGATCCCCAACTCCAGCATTTTTTTTACTTCTGCTTTTATTTCCTCCCTTTTTGCCGCTGGCACCCAATAGGGCCTCATTGTTACTCTGGCCCCAGGGTTCGTGACGATGTGGTGATATGTCTCGGTTGTTCGACCCGGTTTTGTCGAGAACACATCTTGGTTCCGGAAGATCATCTCAGACACCTCATTCTTCTGGTCTGGTGTTAAATCGGGAGACACTCTCAGCTGTTTGGAAGGCTTGTTTTCCTGGGTTAGGTCTTTTTGGACCGTTGTGCATGCCTCTTGTGCATGCCAGGGTTTCAGAAGGTTAACGTGATAAATCTGTTCTTGTTTTCTGCGTCCTGGCTGCTGCACCTTGTAGGTTACTTCCCCCACGGGTTCAACCACCTCATAGGGCCCCTGCCATTGGCCCAGAAACTTGCTTTCTGCCGTGGGTACCAACACCATAACCCGATCCCCTGGTTGGAACTGTCACACTTTTGCCTGGTGATCGTAATGGGTTCGTTGGGCCTCCTGTGCCTTCTCCAAATGTTCCCATACAATAGGGGTAACCCGGGCTATCCGGTCTCGCATCTGCATTACATGCTCTATTATATTTCTCCCCTCATTGGGTTCCTCTTCCCAGATCTCTTTGGCGATATCTAGTATGCCACGGGGGTGACGCCCGTATAATAACTCGAAGGGGGAAAACCCAGTTGAGGCCTGTGGTACCTCCCGGATAGCGAACATAAGGTAGGGTAGTAGGGTGTCCCAATCCTTCCTGTCCCGACTTACCACCTTCCTTATCATAGCCTTGAGGGTTCGGTTAAACCTTTCTACCAATCCATCAGTCTGCGGATGGTAGACCGAAGTTCTCAGGGCATGTATATGGAGCAGCGTACAGAGGTCCTTCATTAGCTTCGACATAAATGGGGTTCCTTGGTCGGTTAACATCTCCTTCGGTAGCCCCATTCGGGCAAAGATCCCCACCAGCTCTTTGGCTATAGTTTTAGAGGCTGTGTTCCGCAGGGGGGCGGCTTCTGGGTAGCGAGTAGCATAGTCCAAAACAACAAGTATATATTGGTGGCCCGAGCCGTCTTCTCCAGTGGTCCCACTAGGTCCATGGCTATTTGCTCGAAGGGGACCTCTATGATGGGAAGGGGTACTAAAGGTGCCCTCAAGTGGGGACGGGGACTGTGCAGCTGACACTCCGGGCAGGAGGCACAGTACCTCCGCACTTCTTCATGTACTCCGGGCCAAAAGAACCGTCGTAGGACTCGTGCCAGGGTCTTCTCTACCCCAAAATGCCCCCCCAAAAGATGACTATGAGCCAGACTTAATACAGCGTTCTGGTGTTTTTGAGGTACTAGGATCTGCTGTACCTTCTGCCCCTGTACTGGTGCAACCCGGTATAAGAGATCCTTCTTCATTATGAAGTAGGGTCCTGGTCCCTGGGTTTTTCCTTCCACGGGGACCCCATCTATTTCAGTCACCTCCTTCCTAATGTTGTCATACCTTGGGTCTTCTGTCTGGTCCCATCCAAAATTTCCTCTCCCAGGGCTATCTGCCCAAGATCAAGGGGCCCAGTCTCTGTTGCCTCTACTGGTTCAGAAGCATTAGGGTGGAGGTCAGACTCAGGTGCTTCTCCCTCCTGCGTGGCCTCCTTTTCAGCTGCGCGGGTCCGCCTACCTACAAGAGCGACCCTCTGGCTTTGGGTCAGTATTCGGGTTCCCAAGGCCTTATCTGCCCTTCTTTCCCTTTTTGTCTTTCTACCCTGTCTGGGAGTGGAGAACAAATCTGGGGATATTTCAGAGAAGATTGGGGGTTGACAGTCTGCTGTGGATGCCTCACCAATTTTAGGGTCCCCATCTTTCTCCAATCCCCCTACTGGGAGTAAGTTTCCAAACCCTGGGAAGTCCCTCCCTATGAGCACCGGGTATGGGAGTTTAGGGACTACACCTGCTACTACCTCAGTAGTGTTCCCTTGGATCTCGATTTTTACTGGGATGGTGGGGTAGTAACTAACTCTCCCATGGACACGTTATCCCCGTACGTTTAGCCTGCAGCAGCTGACTACGCTTCACGAGCTTCCCTGAGATAAGCATGATAGCACTCCCCGAATCAACCAGTGCCGTGGTCCCTACCCCATTTAGTTTCACTGGTCTGGTATACATATGTGGGGTTAGTGAGACCCCCACAAGGTGGATTAGGGAGCATGGATCTGCCCAGTTCCCCAGGTTACACTGCATAGGCTCCTCAGCATTGGGACACTGTGCAGCTATGTGTCCCCACTCCCCGCAGGCATAACCTCTGTATGGAGCCCTAGGCGTTCCCTGGTCTTTTGGTTTGGGCAGTCTAACATCGCGATCCTCTTCTCCCTCAGTGCTCCGACTCTTTGTGGCCTCTGATGGGCCTTCAGCCTCTCTCTTTTTCACCTGAGCCCTCCTGGTGGCCCAGTCACCCGAACTTTAGGGCTTGGTGCTGCTAGTTTAACCCGGGGTGCCTCTTCCTTAACTGGTCTGGTCAGTTCCCTCGCTGTCCTTCGCCTCTCTACCAGGGTGACAACCTCGTCATAGGTGGAGGGTTCATTCTGGCTTACCCAGGCACGAAGGTCTGGTGGTAGTCCCCTCATGTATCGGTCGATGACCAGAACCGCTAGTATCTCTTCCGGACTCCGGGACTCTGTTTGCAACCACTTTCGTGTGAGATGGATGAGGTCATACAATTGGGACCACGGGGTTTTGTCTTCCTGATACCTCCAACCGTGATACTGCTGGGCCCGCACTGCTGTCGTTACCCCAGATCTGGCCAGGATCTCTGCTTTCAGCTGGGGGTAGTCTGCCACAGCCTCTTCAGGCAGATCATGGTAGGCCTTCTGGGCCTCCCTACACAGGAACGGGGCAAGGATGCCAGACCACTGATCTCGAGGCCAGGCCTCCCGTAGGGCTGTCCTCTCAAAGGCCAGAAGGTATGCCTCTACATCATCCTCCCGTGTAATTTTCTGCAGCCAATGGCTGGCCCGTATGAGCCGCGTCCCATCATGGCCGCGATTCAGCTCTGTAAGGGACTTTACCTGGTTTACCAGTTCCCGCAACATAGCTCGGTCTTGAGCAGCCTGGTCCATCAGCAGGCGACTAGTCTCTTGCTGCAGCCACATTGCCTCCTGTTGGGCGGCTGCCTGGACACGGGTAGCCTCCTGCTGGGCCGCCGTAGCTTGTATCAGTGCCCGCACTTCGTCATCCATTGTGGTGAAAAAAAATAAACCGTCTCCCTTTTTGGTTTGTTTATTTTTTTTTTGTTTTTTTTTTAAATCACCCTCCTTCTTCCGCCGCGCTGTGCACCCCAAGATCCCACACCTGACACCAGTGTGACAAAGTTCCTCCTCTAGCTTGGTGGGTCCTGTGCTTATTGGCGGATTTTCTTGCCTCAGAGATTCACCATGTGGGTTGGAGAACAGCCCAGAGACCTTCCCCTCTGGAAAAACCCACA
>NW_020706753.1:0-5038 GCF_002925995.2 Terrapene triunguis
CCCAAGCACCAGCTTGCTCGGCTGGTGCCTGGAGCTGGCCCTGACTGCAACTAATAAACCTCCCCCTTACAAAACTGCTCATGGCATTCCTGTTTCCCTGCCCTGCCAATACTGCCTCCTACTCCCAAGTGCTTGTGGTGAACTCCAGGTCTTACTGGTAGTGCTCCCGTAAGCCCTTGGATCCAAACTGTATTGTCCACAGATCCCTTTTCCACTCAGGTCTATTGATCCTGCCTCAATTTACTTTTGTCTCCTCAGAGGACAGCCTTCATTTCCAAGCATGTAGTAACTGGCAGAAATTTGTGTGTGTACTCAAATTAAAACAATTAGGAGAATGAAAATGAGTGAATTTTTGCAGCTGATTTCTTGTGAGTAGAACACAAATCTCACAAAATGAGGACGGCATGTAAATTATACTGTATATGTTACCACATGAAATTGTGGTAAAATTGTTCATTATGGCCCCAATTCAGCATGAACCTTAATCACCTTGCTGAATCAGGGCCTATATGCAGGGCCGGCCCACAACATTTTGGCACCTGAGGCGGGGAGCTCAAATGATGTCCCCCTGCCCCCTCGCTTGGGCCAAAACTTTGAAAGGTCTCAATTCTGCCTTCTTCCTGTTCTACTCCTCTCATGGTACTGCTCTGCTACCTACCCCAATAAAGGAGAACTAACAACTTAAAATGCCTTTTCCAAAAATTTTAAGTAACACTTAAATTTCAAACGCCTGAACAACAAATGTAACTTTTCTTGTCTGCATAGTAAACACTGGCATTTTTATCTGTTTGAATAACCAAAGTGGTGCTTTCCATGCCTTCTTGGTTGCAAAGATTTGAACTGCTTCCTGAAGGTCCACAGTCTGGGCCAGCTCATGCTCTATTGAGATGGTTGCAAGGCCGACCAGCCTCTCCTGTGTCATTGTGGAGCGTAGATGTGTTTTTATTAACTTCAGCTTGGAGAAGCTGCGTTCTCCACTGGCAACTGTTACAGAAAGTGTTAGAAGTATGCGCAGAGCAACGAAAGCATTTGGAAAGAGGGTGGTCATCTTATTTGTGCACATATATTCCAGAACAGCCGTTGGAGTTGATCCTGCTGAAATGTATCTTGAAAGGGCTTTCAGTTCATCACGTAAATCACTCTCATCAATATTGCGCATGTCATTGTGTGTCAACACTGCCTCTAGTGCCCTGCATTGCTGGTGTAGGTCTTCTTCAGGTATAGTGAGGAGTTTTGGAATATCATACAACATCCCACATATACTGCTGTATTCCTTGAGCTGCATGAAACCTTCTTCAACTGACTGCATTGCACAATCTAGCATCTGGTTAAAGAATTCAACTTTGAATTGTTGTTTGGGGTCTCTTATGGGATTATCCCGTGCCTCGTAATCAAAATGTCTTCTTCTCCAGTGACTCTTGTATTCTTGAATGGGTGGGAAAATAGCTTCAGTGTGAAGTTCCTCTGCCAACTTCTGTGCACTCTTCAGAACGTTTTGAAAACCCTCATCTGACCGGTAAGACTGTAGGTATGATTTTGCTTTGTCCAGTTGTTCCATTGCTCCAGATATATCAAGGTCAACGCCTTGGAGTCTCTTGCTTACAACATTTATTTCAAACAGTATGTCATGCCACAACACTAAGCCACACTGAAATGTGAAGTTATGTATGTTTCTGGTGATTCCATTGCCCTCTGCCACTGTTCTCCCACGAACAGTTCCTGTCATAGCATTATCCTTCATAATGACAATTATGGCATCATCTATCTTCCCAATTTGGTGTTTGATAGGCTTTATCGCCTCCACTCGACTTTCCCATCGTGTGGCACTAAGTGGTTTCAGTGTCAGAGAGGATGTTCCCAGATGTTGCCTCAAAATTTGCCATTGATGAGTTGATGCAGAGAAAAATACATAGATGCTTTGAATTACATTAAAAAATTCAGCAACCTCACTAGAAGCTGATGCTGCATCACTGACCACCAAGTTCAATGAATGAGAACTGCATGGGACAAAAAAAGCTTGAGGGTTTAACTCTCGGATCTGTGTCTGCACTCCTGTGTTCTTTCCTCTCATGTTGGCACCATTATCGTAGCCCTGACCTCTCATGTCAGCTATCGCAATTCCCGTGTCTTCCAGCTTTTTAAGAAGCACATTTGTCATACCAGCTCCTGTAGTATCATCAATGTCAACAATAAATTCTAGAAAATGCTCTCTGACAGTCACCATTGCAGGGACATTTTCACTAGGTTCTGTTGTTGTTACAAAAATGCACCATTAAAGTCATTTGTTCCGTATGGCTGTCAGGTGTGCAGTCCAGAATAACAGAGTAATATCTTGCTGACTTCAGATCTGCCATAATCTTGTTTGACTTTTGTTGCCTGTAACTGTATGATCTCATTTTTAATTGTTTTTCCAAGGTAGTGGTATGTGTACATTTCTTGGGTGATGATTCTTTTTAGATGCTCCTGGAGTACAGCATCAAACTCAGCCATCAGCTCCACAATTTTAAGGAAGTTTCCATTGTTTGGCACATACAGCTAATCTGAGGTGCCACGCAGTGCTAGGTTTTGGGTAGCAAGCATTCTCACAATGGCAATGAGCCTTTTCAGAACATTTTGCCAGTAGAGACTCTGATGCAATCTTCTCTTGATGCTGATCATCTATAGTGGCCTTTAACCTTAGTCTCATCTTAAGCTCTTTTCACCTATGGAATGCTCTCTCATGGCATGCCAGATTTCTAGCCAGATTTTTCCAGTCCTTTGTCCCTGTAGAACCCAATATGGCTGAAACATTAGACTGGAAGAGTTTGCAACAAAAACAGTATGCAGCCTTCTGGGTTTTTGAGTACATAAGCCATGGCCTCTCCACTTTGTCACCATTGGGGATTTCACACCAGTAATGTGTTGGATGGAAACTTCTATTTTCATTGTCTTTGGGGAACATGAAGTTTTTCACTTGCTCTGGCCTATGCAATACAAGGAAGTCCCTCAGGCTACTGCTCAAGTGGGTCCACAGTCCTGGATCATCTAGACTTAAGGAACTAAACTCAGCAGCAGCTGTTTCTTGCGCTGCCACCACAGTCTTCTCTGATCTACACTTTTCTTCAGGAATGTGCATGGTTACATCCATTTGAGATGGAGATATGGATCCTACAGTAGCTGCCAGGTCACCAGCACTTTGACTAACTGGAAGATCAGGCATCTCCTCACCACTCATATCCTCACTGGGGCCGGAAGGCTCACCGTGAACATTTCTCCTTCCTGCTTAGATAGAAAAGCTTCCTTTGCTTTCTTTCTTTTTCTGAATGCTGCCCCAGAGGGGCGTTTTCTTCTTTCACTCATGACTGCTGTTCTGTGCCAGCTATAGTGGCTCTCAACACTCAATTGAAGGGGACAAATAAGCGGGCTGATAGCAGGGCCTGAGTGAGGGAAGATATCAGTGTCTTAAAAGCCTAACTGGCTCCTACTACTTCAGTTGACTGTCTGTTCTCCTCAAGTGGGTTCAGGGAAGCAGCAGGAAACAGGAAGCTCCCTGAGAAGCTGGTGTTAATCAGTCCAGGCTCCTGGGGGTGCTAGAGAGGTACATAAGAGGCTCCTCCTCTCTCCCTGCAGCTCCTGCTGCTTTCTGTTATTCCCTCTCAGCTTTACTCCTGCCTGCCTGTTATGTCTCTTGTGCCCTCCTTCCTCCAGCACAGCACTCCACCATCTCTGTGCATCCAGAGCAGAGAGAATACATATGCACCAGCAGCAGACACAATTTTCTACACTCTGGGTCCTAGTGGCGCCCCCCCCATAGTCTGGCACCTGAGGCGGCCGCCTCAGTTTGCCTCATGGTAAGGCCAGCCCTGCCTATATGTATGTTTTGGCTCTTAAGACTTGTTAAAAGAGGATAATTAGGAAAAAGGTTTTAAAATATTCCCACAGATCAGAGGGCAGATCCTCATAAGCCCTTCCTGTCCCATTTCCATCCCTTTGTTCTTGCTGCCATTTTTACCTCTATAAATGCTCTATCTATGATATTTGTAAAGCACCAGTCACTGTTGTACTTAGGTATTCCCATCTCATCCTCTGCACACACAATTTTAGCGATTAAGAGTTTCCACACCTTCCCTTTTGCAGAATATCACATGAGCAGCTTCTTGCAAAGTAGGCCCCATGTGCAAATCCAAAATCTTCCACAAGGGGCAAGAAACTCAAGGAGTTTGTCCAAATCTGTTCTGAAACCTGTGTTTATTGAATGGCATCATGTACAATAACTCCTCGCTTAACATCGTAGTTGTGTTCCTGAAAAATGCGACTTTAAGCGAAACGATGTTAAGCGAATCCAATTTCCCCATAACAATTAATGTAAAGGGGGGGGTTAGGTTCTAGGGAAATTTTTTTCACCAGACAAAAGACTATTTTCCATATATACACAGTATAAGTTTTAAACAAACAATTTAATACTGTACACAGCAATGATGATTGTGAAGCTTGGTTGAGGTGGTGGAGTCAAAGGGTGGAATATTTCCCAGGGAATACCTTAGTGCTGAATGATGAACTAGCACTTGGCTGAGCCCTCAAGGGTTAACACATTGTTGTTAATGTAGCCTCACATTCTACAAGGCAGCACAAATAGAGGGCAGGGAGACAGCACGGCAGACAGAGACACATACTGTGTGTGTGTGTGTGCGCGTGTGTGTGAGAGAGAGAGAGAGATGCGCATTGCCCCTTTAAGTACGCTGACCCCACTCTAAGTACATTGCCTTTTTAAGCAGATCAGCAAGTTGAGACAGTAGCTGCTGCTAGCAAGCTCCCTCCGTCCTGAGCCCTGTCGTGTGTCCCCCTCCCCCCGCTCTATGGAGATGGGTAAGCGGGGGCAGAAGCAGAGGGGAGGTGGACACCCTGACATTAGCACCCCTCTTCCCCGCACAGCAAGCAGGAGGCTCCCGGGAGCAGCTCCAAGGCAGAGGGCAGGAGCAGCACATGCGGGGTGGGGGGGAGGGCGGGGGAGAGGGACAGCTGAACTGCAGGCAATTGATAGCCTGCTGGGCAGCTGCTG
>NW_020706754.1:0-3322 GCF_002925995.2 Terrapene triunguis
TGTACTCAAATTAAAACAATTAGGAGAATGAAAATGAGTGAATTTTTGCAGCTGATTTCTTGTGAGTAGAACACAAATCTCACAAAATGAGGACGGCATGTAAATTATACTGTATATGTTACCACATGAAATTGTGGTAAAATTGTTCATTATGGCCCCAATTCAGCATGAACCTTAATCACCTTGCTGAATCAGGGCCTATATGCAGGGCCGGCCCACAACATTTTGGCACCTGAGGCGGGGAGCTCAAATGATGTCCCCCTGCCCCCTCGCTTGGGCCAAAACTTTGAAAGGTCTCAATTCTGCCTTCTTCCTGTTCTACTCCTCTCATGGTACTGCTCTGCTACCTACCCCAATAAAGGAGAACTAACAACTTAAAATGCCTTTTCCAAAAATTTTAAGTAACACTTAAATTTCAAACGCCTGAACAACAAATGTAACTTTTCTTGTCTGCATAGTAAACACTGGCATTTTTATCTGTTTGAATAACCAAAGTGGTGCTTTCCATGCCTTCTTGGTTGCAAAGATTTGAACTGCTTCCTGAAGGTCCACAGTCTGGGCCAGCTCATGCTCTATTGAGATGGTTGCAAGGCCGACCAGCCTCTCCTGTGTCATTGTGGAGCGTAGATGTGTTTTTATTAACTTCAGCTTGGAGAAGCTGCGTTCTCCACTGGCAACTGTTACAGAAAGTGTTAGAAGTATGCGCAGAGCAACGAAAGCATTTGGAAAGAGGGTGGTCATCTTATTTGTGCACATATATTCCAGAACAGCCGTTGGAGTTGATCCTGCTGAAATGTATCTTGAAAGGGCTTTCAGTTCATCACGTAAATCACTCTCATCAATATTGCGCATGTCATTGTGTGTCAACACTGCCTCTAGTGCCCTGCATTGCTGGTGTAGGTCTTCTTCAGGTATAGTGAGGAGTTTTGGAATATCATACAACATCCCACATATACTGCTGTATTCCTTGAGCTGCATGAAACCTTCTTCAACTGACTGCATTGCACAATCTAGCATCTGGTTAAAGAATTCAACTTTGAATTGTTGTTTGGGGTCTCTTATGGGATTATCCCGTGCCTCGTAATCAAAATGTCTTCTTCTCCAGTGACTCTTGTATTCTTGAATGGGTGGGAAAATAGCTTCAGTGTGAAGTTCCTCTGCCAACTTCTGTGCACTCTTCAGAACGTTTTGAAAACCCTCATCTGACCGGTAAGACTGTAGGTATGATTTTGCTTTGTCCAGTTGTTCCATTGCTCCAGATATATCAAGGTCAACGCCTTGGAGTCTCTTGCTTACAACATTTATTTCAAACAGTATGTCATGCCACAACACTAAGCCACACTGAAATGTGAAGTTATGTATGTTTCTGGTGATTCCATTGCCCTCTGCCACTGTTCTCCCACGAACAGTTCCTGTCATAGCATTATCCTTCATAATGACAATTATGGCATCATCTATCTTCCCAATTTGGTGTTTGATAGGCTTTATCGCCTCCACTCGACTTTCCCATCGTGTGGCACTAAGTGGTTTCAGTGTCAGAGAGGATGTTCCCAGATGTTGCCTCAAAATTTGCCATTGATGAGTTGATGCAGAGAAAAATACATAGATGCTTTGAATTACATTAAAAAATTCAGCAACCTCACTAGAAGCTGATGCTGCATCACTGACCACCAAGTTCAATGAATGAGAACTGCATGGGACAAAAAAAGCTTGAGGGTTTAACTCTCGGATCTGTGTCTGCACTCCTGTGTTCTTTCCTCTCATGTTGGCACCATTATCGTAGCCCTGACCTCTCATGTCAGCTATCGCAATTCCCGTGTCTTCCAGCTTTTTAAGAAGCACATTTGTCATACCAGCTCCTGTAGTATCATCAATGTCAACAATAAATTCTAGAAAATGCTCTCTGACAGTCACCATTGCAGGGACATTTTCACTAGGTTCTGTTGTTGTTACAAAAATGCACCATTAAAGTCATTTGTTCCGTATGGCTGATGTCAGGTGTGCAGTCCAGAATAACAGAGTAATATCTTGCTGACTTCAGATCTGCCATAATCTTGTTTGACTTTTGTTGCCTGTAACTGTATGATCTCATTTTTAATTGTTTTTCCAAGGTAGTGGTATGTGTACATTTCTTGGGTGATGATTCTTTTTAGATGCTCCTGGAGTACAGCATCAAACTCAGCCATCAGCTCCACAATTTTAAGGAAGTTTCCATTGTTTGGCACATACAGCTAATCTGAGGTGCCACGCAGTGCTAGGTTTTGGGTAGCAAGCATTCTCACAATGGCAATGAGCCTTTTCAGAACATTTTGCCAGTAGAGACTCTGATGCAATCTTCTCTTGATGCTGATCATCTATAGTGGCCTTTAACCTTAGTCTCATCTCAAGCTCTTTTCACCTATGGAATGCTCTCTCATGGCATGCCAGATTTCTAGCCAGATTTTTCCAGTCCTTTGTCCCTGTAGAACCCAATGTGGCTGAAACATTAGACTGGAAGAGTTTGCAACAAAAATAGTATGCAGCCTTCTGGGTTTTTGAGTATATAAGCCATGGCCTCTCCACTTTGTCACCATTGGGGATTTCACACCAGTAATGTGTTGGATGGAAACTTCTATTTTCATTGTCTTTGGGGAACATGAAGTTTTTCACTTGCTCTGGCCTATGCAATACAAGGAAGTCCCTCAGGCTACTGCTCAAGTGGGTCCACAGTCCTGGATCATCTAGACTTAAGGAACTAAACTCAGCAGCAGCTGTTTCTTGCGCTGCCACCACAGTCTTCTCTGATCTACACTTTTCTTCAGGAATGTGCATGGTTACATCCATTTGAGATGGAGATATGGATCCTACAGTAGCTGCCAGGTCACCAGCACTTTGACTAACTGGAAGATCAGGCATCTCCTCACCACTCATATCCTCACTGGGGCCGGAAGGCTCACCGTGAACATTTCTCCTTCCTGCTTAGATAGAAAAGCTTCCTTTGCTTTCTTTCTTTTTCTGAATGCTGCCCCAGAAGGGCGTTTTCTTCTTTCACTCATGACTGCTGTTCTGTGCCAGCTATAGTGGCTCTCAACACTCAATTGAAGGGGACAAATAAGCGGGCTGATAGCAGGGCCTGAGTGAGGGAAGATATCAGTGTCTTAAAAGCCTAACTGGCTCCTACTACTTCAGTTGACTGTCTGTTCTCCTCAAGTGGGTTCAGGGAAGCAGCAGGAAACAGGAAGCTCCCTGAGAAGCTGGTGTTAATCAGTCCAGGCTCCTGGGGGTGCTAGAGAGGTACATAAGAGGCTCCTCCTCTCTCCCTGCAGCTCCTGCTGCTTTCTGT
>NW_020706754.1:3422-4605 GCF_002925995.2 Terrapene triunguis
CCCCCCCATAGTCTGGCACCTGAGGCGGCCGCCTCAGTTTGCCTCATGGTAAGGCCAGCCCTGCCTATATGTATGTTTTGGCTCTTAAGACTTGTTAAAAGAGGATAATTAGGAAAAAGGTTTTAAAATATTCCCACAGATCAGAGGGCAGATCCTCATAAGCCCTTCCTGTCCCATTTCCATCCCTTTGTTCTTGCTGCCATTTTTACCTCTATAAATGCTCTATCTATGATATTTGTAAAGCACCAGTCACTGTTGTACTTAGGTATTCCCATCTCATCCTCTGCACACACAATTTTAGCGATTAAGAGTTTCCACACCTTCCCTTTTGCAGAATATCACATGAGCAGCTTCTTGCAAAGTAGGCCCCATGTGCAAATCCAAAATCTTCCACAAGGGGCAAGAAACTCAAGGAGTTTGTCCAAATCTGTTCTGAAACCTGTGTTTATTGAATGGCATCATGTACAATAACTCCTCGCTTAACATCGTAGTTGTGTTCCTGAAAAATGCGACTTTAAGCGAAACGATGTTAAGCGAATCCAATTTCCCCATAACAATTAATGTAAAGGGGGGGGTTAGGTTCTAGGGAAATTTTTTTCACCAGACAAAAGACTATTTTCCATATATACACAGTATAAGTTTTAAACAAACAATTTAATACTGTACACAGCAATGATGATTGTGAAGCTTGGTTGAGGTGGTGGAGTCAAAGGGTGGAATATTTCCCAGGGAATACCTTAGTGCTGAATGATGAACTAGCACTTGGCTGAGCCCTCAAGGGTTAACACATTGTTGTTAATGTAGCCTCACATTCTACAAGGCAGCACAAATAGAGGGCAGGGAGACAGCACGGCAGACAGAGACACATACTGTGTGTGTGTGTGTGCGCGTGTGTGTGAGAGAGAGAGAGAGATGCGCATTGCCCCTTTAAGTACGCTGACCCCACTCTAAGTACATTGCCTTTTTAAGCAGATCAGCAAGTTGAGACAGTAGCTGCTGCTAGCAAGCTCCCTCCGTCCTGAGCCCTGTCGTGTGTCCCCCTCCCCCCGCTCTATGGAGATGGGTAAGCGGGGGCAGAAGCAGAGGGGAGGTGGACACCCTGACATTAGCACCCCTCTTCCCCGCACAGCAAGCAGGAGGCTCCCGGGAGCAGCTCCAAGGCAGAGGGCAGGAGCAGCACATG
>NW_020706754.1:4705-4775 GCF_002925995.2 Terrapene triunguis
GGGGGGGGGGGGGGGGGGGGCGGGGGACAGCTGAACTGCAGGCAATTGATAGCCTGCTGGGCAGCTGCTG
>NW_020706755.1:0-5761 GCF_002925995.2 Terrapene triunguis
AACCCGGCCCTTGTTGCTGCCAACTTAGATGGGCAGAAGGGTTACATTTTTGGGGGCTCGTCCGGGATTCCCTGGGTCAGTACCCCTCGCAAGCACCTGTTGAGTGTTCCACTGCATTGGGAAACAATTGTGGTTATATTTTGAGGAAATTACTGTTTGTATAATGGCTAATATGTCAGGTTTGTTGGGCCCCGGCCCTGCAGCCTCTAGCTCAGGGGCCGCAGCCTCAGCCAATGATTGGGCAAAAGCACTGGGGCAAATATTGGAAAAGGTTGTGCTGTCCCAGGCTATGTTAAACTCTTGTCGTGAGTTAAGATTATTTGCTGGGGCAGAGGAGTTCAAACCCTGGTTGGAGCATACCACTGAAATGCTGCAGGAGTGGGCCGTACCTGAAGCAGAAAAGCGAAGATGTCTAATAGAGAGCCTTAGTGGCCCAGCATTAGATGTGATTCGCACCCTGAAGCTCATTGACCCTGGGGTCAGTGTGAAGGACTGCCTAGAGGCCCTTGATCATACCTTTGGGAGCGTAGAGGGCCCTGAAGACAGTTACTGTAAGTTCCTTAATTCCCGACAGCAAAGTGGCGAGAAGATTTCAGCCTATATACAGAGGCTGGAGAGACTGCTTCAGAGAGCTGTCATGAGGGGAGCAGTGACTGCTGAACAGATGGATCGGACCAGACTGGCTCAAATTGTAAGAGGAGCTCAGTACCAGAACCCGATTCTACTCCATCTCCGGCTAAGAGAACGACGGGAACATCCCCCAAGTTATTCCCAGCTGATAAAGGAGGTCAGAGAAGAGGAAGAAAGGCAGGCTGCCAGTGAGTTTTGGGAAGCCCAAACATTGGAGCCAGCCGGCACAACACCACTGCAAATGGCCAGTGTACTGATGGTGAGCACCACAGAGGAACTTGCCCAACAAATGCAGGTCCTGACAGAACGGATAGCTGAACTGCAAAGCACCATTGACCGAGCTAAGACTTCCAGGAATAAGGCGCCTCTGACTGTGGCGATGGAGAAGTCAGCATTTAGAGCCACCATCCCACCTGGGCGAAGGGGGAAAGGACAATTCTTCTGCTACCGATGTGGTCAGGACGGACACAGTGCTGGCAAGTGCCATAATGAAGAAAACCCCTCCTTAGTGTATGGAAAGCTGAGGATCAGTTGGGAGAGATCCGGTAGCTGCCAGAGAGTCCGGGGACGGGGACCACCCAGGCCTGCAGGAGTTGAAGATTCCCCCAGAAACGACCGTCCAGCTGGGATCCCCGCAGGACTGATAGGGCCTCGAGCAGAGGTCATGGTGAAGATTGAAGGGGTGGAGTGTAAAGCCGTGCTTGACACTGGATCTCAAGTGACTATTATATTTCAGTCATTCTACCAACAGATGCTTAGGCACCTGCCTATCCAGCCACTGACTGGCGTTGGTCTGTGTGGCCTCAGCATGGATGAATACCCCTACCAGGGGTATGTCATAGTGCACCTGGAATTCCCAGAGGAGGTTGCTGGGGTAAGAGAAGAGGTGGACACAGCTGCATTAATATGCCCTGACCCTAAAGGGACCTCTGACGTGTCTGTGCTGATAGGGACCAACTCCAGTCTCTTCAAGGTGCTCGCGGATTACTGCAGACGACGGGCTGGGGACCAGTACCTGAATACCCTGATGATCCATACGCTTTGTGCTGAAGCCTATAGGAAGATTGAGGGTGCTAAAAAGGAGACATCTGAGCTACCGATTGGGGCGCTGAAGTACATGGGCACAACCCCCTTAGTGGTTCCTGCAATGACAGAAAAGGAAGTGATTGTCATGAGTACCTGCCTAAAAGACAGTAAGGGAACATTAGCAATGGTAGAGCAGCCGACCGAGGGAGGGCTCCCAGAAGGAGTGCTGGTTCTCAGTGGAGTCATAACCCTACCTGCTGAAGCCCAGGAAGAGGTGACTATACTGATTGCTAATGAAACACGCCGTGACGTGTTTGTAAAACCAGGGCAGAAGATTGCAGACATCTTTGAGCCTGAAACCATTGTGAGACCCCAGTGTGAAGCTGAAGTTCCAGTGATGGACCCCGCAAAGTTTGACTTTGGGGACTCACCATTGCCTGAGGAGTGGAAGGATCGCCTGCGGAAGAAGCTTTGTGAGAGATCCAAGGTATTCTCACTGCATGAGTGGGACGTGGGATGTGCCAAAGGAGTGGAACACCACATCAGGCTACAAGATCCCCGACCCTTCCGGGAGAGATCTAGGAGGATTGCTCTCTCTGAGATGGAAGACGTACGCCATCATCTTCAAGAGCTGATCGCGAATGGTATCATTACAGAGTCCCGAAGTCCCTACGCCTCTCCCATTGTGGTGGTTCGTAAGAAGAGTGGGAAAATCCGGATGTGTATTGACTACCGCACCCTAAACAGGCGCACTACAGTTGACCAATACACCATGCCTCGAGTACAAGATGCCTTGGACTGTTTGCTGGGTAGCCAGTGGTTCTCTGTGTTGGATCTTCGGAGTGGATACTACCAGATCCCTCTGGGAGAAGAAGATAAGGAGAAGACAGCCTTCATCTGCCCGTTAGGGTTCTACCAGTTCGAACGCATGCCCCAAGGGATTTCTGGGGCACCTGCCACATTTCAACGTCTTATGGAGAAAGTCGTGGGAGACATGAACTTACTGCAAGTGTTAGTTTACTTGGATGACCTGATTGTATTTGGAAGAACCTTGGAGGAGCATGAAGAAAGACTTCTTAAAGTGCTTGATAGGTTGGAGGCGTATGGTTTGAAGCTTTCAATTGACAAATGCCAGTTCTGCCGAACCTCAGTGAAGTATGTGGGTCACATCGTGTCCCAGGAGGGTGTGAGTACTGATCCTGACAAAATAGAAGCACTCACTACCTGGCCACATCCAAGTAACTACAGAGAACTCAAGACCTTTCTTGGATTTAGTGGCTACTACCGTAGATTTGTGAAGAACTACGCTACGATTGTAAAACCCCTGAATGATCTTACCAGGGGATACCAGTCCAACAAGAACAAATCTAAGACCAAGAATAAGAGGAGGCCTCCAAAGCCTCCTGTGCAGAGACACTATGGCCCCTTCGAACCGTTTGGGCCAAGGTGGGACGAGAGATGTGAGAGGGCTTTTCAGGAAATCATTACTCGCCTAACTCATGCCCCCGTCCTAGTCTTTGCTGATCCGAGCAAACCGTTTATCCTACATACTGATGCCAGTTTGGAGGGTCTGGGAGCAGTACTGTACCAGGAAGTGGAAGGCAAACATAAACCCGTAGCCTTTGCCAGCCGAGGACTGTCTGACAGTGAAACTCGCTATCCCATCCACAAGCTGGAGTTCTTGGCCTTGAAGTGGGCCATCACTGAGAAATTTCGAGACTACTTGTATGGTGCTCAGTTCCAGGTGTGGACAGACAACAACCCATTGACTTACGTGTTAACAAGTGCTAAGTTGGATGCTACCGGGCAGAGATGGGTGGCCGCCTTGGCTAGCTATGAGTTCAGCATTCAATACCGATCAGGGAGAAGCAATGTAGATGCAGATGCATTGTCCAGGCGTCCGCAGGCACCTGAAGTGGCTATGATACCCATGGATGGAGTGAGGGCTATTTGCAGTGTGAGTCGCCGAGAGCCAGAGGCCCATGAGAGTCTTCATGGATGTGTTGCTGAAGCTTTGGGCCTGCCCCCTGACTGCGTGCCTTCTGCGTCTGTGAACTATATTGCATTGGACCAATCTCCCTTGCCCGTGCTCAATGCGGCTGACTGGCAAGAAGCCCAGCTGCAAGATATTGACATTCGTGATACACTACTTGCCAAAAGGGAGGGGCGAAGCCCAGCTGCGGTTGTCCCCCCTAACCCGGAGGGTAAACTACTATTGAGAGAATGGACCAAACTAAAACTGATCCAGGGAGTGTTACATCGAATGACCACCGACCCTTTACAAAAGCAACGAGCACAACTAGTGCTGCCAAAAGAGTACAGAGCCCTGGCCATGAGGGCCCTGCATGATGACTTCGGACATTTAGGGATGGAGAGGACCCTGGAACTTCTTCGTAGTAGATTCTATTGGCCCCGGATGGCTGAAGATGTTCGTAGGAAATGTGAGACTTGCGCTCGATGTGTTCAAAGGAAGACTCTGCCCACGAGGGCTGCATATCTCAAGAACATCACCAGCACCAAACCTTTGGAACTGGTATGCATCGATTTCTTGTCTTTAGAAGTAGACAAGAGGAATATTGGGAACATTCTAGTAGTGACTGACCATTATACGCGATATGCGCAGGCATATCCCACGCGTGATCAGAGGGCCACCACTGTCGCTCGAGTACTGTGGGAAAAATATTTTTCAGTTTATGGATTCCCAGCCCGGATACACTCGGATCAGGGGCGGGACTTTGAGAGTCACCTTCTGAAGGAGGTGCTGAGGATAGCGGGAATTAAGAAGTCTAGAACAACGCCTTATCACCCGCAAGGTGATCCTCAGCCAGAGAGGTTCAACCGAACCCTATTAGATATGTTGGGGACTTTGCGACCAGAGCAGAAAGCAACCTGGAGCCAACATGTTGCATATCTGGTGCACGCCTACAACGCCACAAAGAACGATGCTACGGGGGTCACCCCATATCTCTTAATGTTTGGGCGAGAACCAAGATTACCAATAGACCTGTGCTTTGGTGTATCAGAGGATGGAGATAGCTATGAAACTCATCAGCAATATGTATCCCGACTGAGAGAAAAGCTGCGGGATGCTTATCACTTAGCTACATCTGCGGCTCGGAAGAACGCAGACCGCAACAAACATCGATATGATGCTAGGGTACGTCTGCAAGAACTCCAGCCGGGGGACAGAGTCCTGCTGCGAAATTTGGGTATTGCTGGCAAACACAAGATAGCTGACAGATGGAAGGCAATACCTTACTTGGTGATGGAAAAGCTAGGGGACCTGCCGGTCTACAAGATCAAACCTGAAGAAGGTCCAGGGCAGACAAAGACAGTGCATAGAAACCTTTTGCTCCCGGTGGGGGAATTGGTAGGCACCCCGTATGAGATGGGCCACAACAGGGCAACTGGGCAAAATGAAGGTGCTGGACCAAAGCCACCCTCCAACGTGGACAGCCAGCCCCCTGCAGCTAACCTACCCCCATGCAGCACATCCGAGAGTGAGTCTGAGGAGGAAGACACAACCATGGTGTATCCTGGGATGGAGACAAGATTTCAGTCTCGATCAGCTGAATCAAAAGAGAGCTCCTCCTCTTCCGCCCTAAACCCCATGGCAGAAGTATTTAGGCCCATTCCTGACACCCCTGAGCCACTGGTGGGACCCCCATGTGATGACACACCCAGGTTATTGGACAGTGGAGACATACAGGTGGAGGATGTCCTGGGCACCTTGGACCCTCCACTGTTAGAACTAGAAATGCAGGAGCCTATACCAATAGCTGAGGGGCCCTCAAAGGAAACCTCTCCATCCATCGTTCAAGAGGCTGTCCCCCCTACCACGGCAACAGAGATTCTCAATAGACGAGACAGGATAATAAGGCCAGTAAAACGGTTGACTTATGATGCACCTGGGGTGACTAGTGAGGAACCAATATGTTTAGCACACAGGCTTGTGGAAGCTAAAGTGGGCTATCTGAGGCCCTTTGGAGGGAACCAGTGAGTTGGTATAATAGGGAGTGTGATTTGTCGGGACGACAAATTCTCGGCTAGGGGGAGGATGTAAGCAGAGTCAGGATGAGCTCTACCCTGACATCTGGTGGTGAAT
>NW_020706756.1:0-1460 GCF_002925995.2 Terrapene triunguis
TGTAAGCAGAGTCAGGATGAGCTCTACCCTGACATCTGGTGGTGAATTATGGCGAGTGTGGAAAAGAACTCCAGGGGCTGATCTTATTTGCATAGGCACACCCACTCGCCAGGCAGGAAACACAGCAACTGAAAGTGGTTACTTTGGCTGGTGTGGGATCCCCAGTTTCTCTATTATTGGGGCAGGAAGAATAAAGTTTTGTTACCCTGATTCTGTGAATCAAGGCCAGTGGAACTGTTGTATGACAGAAGGACTGAGTGAATCCGTCACCATTACCTAAGTAGCATTTGCTTGTCAAGGGGCATGGGTTACAAAACCCAGTGAATTGAGAGAGGATGGGGATAGGTACTTGTACCTGATGGTATGGGCCCCCTCTGAGGGTCCAAAACACCAATTGCACCACCTCCTCTCTCCACTGTGGAATATCAGAGCTAACTTTGATTCCCTTAGGAGTCTAGTTACAGGCTGCTGAGCTGAATTCACTTTGGGCCAATGGTGCACCAGCACTGGGGCTCCCCTACTATGAGCTGAAATCACTATGAGTTGAAATCACAAAAGAGCTAAAGTTACTAAGAGCTGAGATCACTGAGGCTGTGTTAAATAGTGGGGGAGCCTGAATTGCTAAGCGGCTGGCGGAGCAGTTTGCGGGGACGGCTGGAGGAGCAGCTAGCCGAGTGGAGCCTCGTGGGGACGGTTGGAGCAGAGCGGAGCTGAGTGGCTCACAGGTCGGTGAGCAGAGCAGCTGGAGGAGCAGCTGGCAGAGCGGAGCCTTGCGGGGACGGTTGGAGCGGAGCGGAGTGGAGCCGAGCGGCTCACAGGTCGGTGAGCGGAGCAGAGCAGAGCAGTTCGTGGGACGGCAGGAGCGGCTCACGGGACAGCAGGTGGAGTGGAGCGGAGCGGCTCGTGGTGAAGGCTGCGGCGGAACCCCCACGGAGAGGCGGCCGGTTGGTCTCGGATCACGTAAGGTGCCCCTTAACACCCTGCGCCCCTCCCCCCTGAACTCTGGGGCTGCACTGACCAGGGACAGAGACTTTGGGGGGTTGTTGGACTTTTGGGACTTTGGTGATTCTTGGGTTGCTGGACCCAAGAGACTTTGGGGTTGTTGGACTTTTGGGACTTTGGTTGCTGGTTTCAAGAACCAACGGGAAAGGACACGGCCCAATTTGCTGGGGTGGGTCTTCGCTCATGGTTTGGTCTATGAACTCTAGTTGTGGTGTTTTCCCAATTTTATGCTGATGTCGTTTACCTCATGTCATTAAACATTTTCTGCTACACTCAGACTCCGTGCTTGCGAGGGGGAAGTATTGCCTCTTAGAGGTACCCAGGGGGGTGGTATGTAATTGTCCCAGGTCACTGGGTGGGGGCTCGAGCCGGTTTTGCATTGTGTTATTGAAACGGAACCCCTAGATACAGAACCCGGCCCTTGTTGCTGCCAACTTAGATGGGCAGAAGGGTTACAT
>NW_020706757.1:0-5442 GCF_002925995.2 Terrapene triunguis
AGAGACAGAGAAGAGAAAGCCAAAGAGGCGGCCCACAAGAGAGAGATGGAGCTGAAAGAAAAAGAGATGGAACTGGAAGCAGCAAGGACTAGGCAGGGTGCATCAGACCATCCTAACAACTCCTCTCCAGGTACCACTTCCCATCCCAGGAAATTCCCTACCTACAAGGCAGGCGATGATACTGAGGCCTTCTTAGAAAATTTTGAAAGGGCCTGCCTTGGATACAACATCCCTCCACCCCAGTACATGGTAGAGCTGAGGCCGCAGCTCAGTGGACCCTTAGCAGAGGTGGCGGCTGAAATGCCTAAGGAACACATGAACAGTTATGAACTTTTTAAAAACAAGGCCAGAATCAGAATGGGGCTAACACCTGAGCATGCCCGTCGGCGGTTCAGAGCCCTAAGGTGGAAACCCGATGTGTCATTTACCCGACATGCCTACCACATTGGGAAAAATTGGGATGCCTGGATATCAGGAGCAAATGTTAAATCTACGGAAGAGTTGCCCTTCCTATTGCAAATGGAGCAGTTTTTAGAGGGTGTTCCTGAGGAAATAGAAAGGTACATCCTAGATGGGAAGCCCAAAACTGTAACCGAGGCGGGGGAGATTGGAGCCAAATGGGTGGAGGTGACAGAAAAGAAAAAAGCTAGTAGCAGTTGGAGCGAATATCAGAAGGGGCAAGCCGAAACAAAACCTTACCACCGGGGACAACCCAAGGCCCCACCCACATCCCAAGGGAAACCCCAGACGCCTTCTCACCCCACCACACCAGTCTCCATCAACCAACATCGCCCCGGTGATACCTTAGCAGGGCGATGTTTTAAATGTAATGAACTGGGGCATATAAAGGCTCACTGCCCCAAGAACCCTAACCGATTACAGTTCATTACACCCCAATCACACCAAAGATCCCCAGACCCAGATGCCTCTCTCATACCCTCGGAGCGAAGGGAAACCTTGAGAGTGGGCGGAAAGAAGGTTATCGCTTGGAGGGACACTGGGGCACAAGTGTCAACTATCCACCAATCCCTAGTGGACCCCAAACTCATCAACCCGGAGGCTACAGTGACAATTCAACCCTTCGTGTCACAGTCTGTAACCTTGCCTACAGCCCAGTTGCATGTCCAGTACAAGGGCTGGGCAGGAATGTGGACTTTTGCAGTCTATGACAATTATCCCATCCCCATGCTGCTGGGGGAAGACTTGGCCAACCATGTGAAGCTAGCCAAGAGGGTGGGAATAGTCACCCGCGGCCAGGCTAAGCAAGCTTCCACCCCCATCCCTGTTCCTGAGCCGTCCACCAGGGCCCCGTCTGTGTTACCGGAGACCCAAACACAGGTGGTGGAACCGGATCCCCTGCCAACGACTGCAACAGCCGTAGTGGATCCAATCCCAGAGACCCAGCCAAAGCCAGTCCCGGAACCGGAACTGGCAACGCAACCAGCACCAGAACCATTGCCGGCACGGAGTCCAGCGCTTGCAAACCCGTCTACAACTCCAATACCAGAGGGCACCAGCGAGCCTGAACTGGCGGAAGCAGCAGATAACCCTACCCAAGAGGCTCAGCCAGAGCCTGAGATACCACATAGTGCACCAGCGGACAGTGGTTCACGGTCAGTGGAAACAGCCCCAGCACCTACATCGCTTCCAGAGGGACCAAGCCCCAGTCCACAGTCCAAGGAGGAACTGATGTCTCCAGCATCAAGGGAACAGTTCCAGGCCGAGCAGGAAGCAGATGACAGCCTTCAGAAAGCTTGGGCGGCGGCACGGAGCACCCCACCGCCTCTCAGCTCTTCTAACCGATCCCGGTTTGTTGTAGAACAAGGACTTTTATACAAGGAAACTCTTTCTGGTGGGCACCAGGAAGACTGGCATCCTCAAAGACAGTTGGTGGTTCCCACTAAGTATCGGGTAAAGCTCTTGAGCTTAGCCCATGATCATCCCAGTGGCCATTCTGGGGTGAACAGAACCAAAGACCGGTTGGGGAAGTCCTTCCACTGGGAGGGAATGGGCAAGGACGTTGCTAATTATGTCCGGTCTTGTGAGGTGTGCCAACGAGTGGGAAAGCCCCAAGACCAGGTTAAAGCCCCTCTCCAGCCACTACCCATAATTGAGGTCCCATTTCAGCGAGTAGCTGTGGATATTCTGGGTCCTTTCCCAAAGAAGACACCCAGAGGAAAGCAGTACGTACTGACTTTCATGGATTTTGCTACCCGATGGCCGGAAGCTGTACCCTTAAGCAACACCAAGACTAAAAGTGTGTGCCAGGCATTAGCAGACATTTTTGCCAGGGTAGGTTGGCCCTCCGACATCCTTACAGATTCGGGAACTAATTTCCTGGCAGGGAACATGAAAAACCTGTGGGAAGCTCATGGGGTGAATCACTTGGTTGCCACCCCTCATCACCATCAAACCAATGGTCTGGTGGAGAGGTTTAATGGAACTTTGGGGGCCATGATACGTAAATTCATAAATGAACACTCCAATGATTGGGACCTAGTGTTGCAGCAGTTGCTTTTTGCCTACAGGGCTGTACCACATCCCAGTTTAGGGTTTTCACCATTTGAACTTGTGTATGGCCGCGAGGTTAAGGGGCCATTACAGTTGGTGAAGCAGCAATGGGAGGGGTTTACGCCTTCTCCAGGAACTAACATTCTAGACTTTGTAAGCAACCTACAAAACACCCTCCGACACTCTTTAGCCCTTGCTAAAGAAAACCTAAAGGATGCTCAGGAAGAGCAAAAGGCCTGGTATGATAAACATTCCAGAGAACGGTCCTTCAAAGTAGGAGACCAAGTCATGGTCTTAAAGGCGCTCCAGGCCCATAAAATGGAAGCGTCGTGGGAAGGACCATTCACGGTCCAGGAGCGCCTAGGAGCTGTTAACTATCTCATAGCCTCCCCCACCTCCAACATAAAGCCTAAGGTATACCATGTTAATTCTCTTAAGCCCTTTTATTCCAGAGGATTAAACGTTTGCCAGTTTACAGCCCAGGAAACAGATGACGCGGAGTGGCCGGCAGGTGTCTACTACGAAGGAAAAAGGAATGGTGGCGTGGAAGAGGTGAACCTCTCCACGACCCTGGGACGTCTACAGCGACAGCAGATCAAGGAGCTGTGCACAAGCTTTGCACCGATTTTCTCAGCCACTCCAGGACGGACCGAACGGGCATACCACTCCATTGACACAGGTAATGCTCACCCAATTAGAACCCCACCCTACCGGGAGTCACCTCATGCCCAAGCTGCTATACAAAGGGAGATCCAGGACATGCTACAGATGGGTATAATCCGCCCCTCTACCAGTGCATGGGCATCTCCAGTGGTTCTAGTTCCCAAACCAGATGGGGAAATACGCTTTTGCGTGGACTACCGTAAGCTAAATGCTGTAACTCGTCCTGACAACTATCCAATGCCACGCACAGATGAGCTATTGGAGAAATTGGGACATGCCCAATTCATCTCTACTTTAGACTTAACCAAAGGGTACTGGCAAGTACCACTAGATGAACCCGCTAAGGAAAGGTCAGCCTTCGTCACCCAGGCAGGGGTGTACGAATTCAATGTACTCCCTTTCGGGTTGCGAAATGCACCCGCCACCTTCCAAAGACTTGTAGATGGTCTCCTAGCGGGATTGGGAGAATCTGCAGTTGCCTACCTCGATGATGTGGCCATTTTTTCTGATTCATGGACAGAACACCTGGAGCACCTGGAAAAAGTCTTCGAGCGCATCCGACAGGCAGGACTAACTGTTAAGGCTAAAAAGTGTCAAATAGGCCAAAACAGGGTGACTTACTTGGGGCACCAGGTGGGTCAAGGAACTATAAATCCCCTACAGGCCAAAGTGGATGCTATCCAAAAGTGGCCGGTTCCAAAGTCCAAGAAACAGGTCCAATCCTTCTTAGGCTTGGCCGGATATTATAGGCGATTTGTACCACACTACAGCCAAATCGCCGCCCCGCTGACAGACTTAACCAGAAAGAAACAGCCGAATGCAGTTCAGTGGACTGATGAGTGTCAAAAGGCCTTTAACCAGCTTAAGGCAACACTCATGTCTGACCCTGTGCTAAGGGCCCCAGACTTTGACAAACCGTTCCTAGTAACCACAGATGCTTCCGAGAGAGGCGTGGGAGCAGTTTTAATGCAGGAAGGACCGGATCAAGAATTCCATCCTGTCGTGTTTCTCAGCAAAAAACTGTCTGAGAGGGAAAGTCACTGGTCAATCAGCGAAAAGGAATGCTACGCCATTGTGTACGCGCTGGAAAAGCTACGCCCATATGTTTGGGGACGGCGTTTCCAACTACAAACAGACCATGCTGCGCTACAGTGGCTTCATACCGCCAAGGGAAATAACAAAAAACTTCTTCGATGGAGTTTAGCTCTCCAAGATTTTGATTTTGAAATACAACACATTTCGGGAGCTTCTAACAAAGTGGCTGATGCACTCTCCCGGGAAAGTTTCCCAGAGTTAACTGGTTAACAATTGTTCTTGGAATGAAACATATTGTTAGTTTTTATATAATCAGTAGTATGTCTAAAGGTACATGTGTCTTATTAACTCTGTTTTCTCCTAGAACTCCAGGAAGAAATCACAGCCAGTGTGGAACCGAACGTCCAACACTATCTGTGATTTGGGGGGCGTGTCATAACTATAAAGGGAAGGGTAACAGCTCTCTGTGTACAGAGACTCCAAATCCTTTTACCTGTAAAGGGTTAAGAAGCTCGGGTAACCTGGCTGACACCTGACCCAAGGACCAATAAGGAGACAAGATACTTTCAAATCTTGGGGGGGGAAAGGCTTTTGTGTGTGCTCTTTGTTTTAACGAGTGGTTCGCTCTTGGGACTGAGAGGGACCAGACATCAATCCAGGTTCTCCCCATCTTTCTAAACAAGTCTCTCCTATTTCAAACTAGTAAGTAAAAGACAGGCAAGGCGTCTTAGATTTACTTTGTTTTCTCAACTTGTAAATGTACCTTTTTACCAGAGTGTGTATCTTTGTTTGCTGTACTTTGAACCTAAGACAGAGGGGGGTCCTCTGAGCTCTTTAAGTTTGATTACCCTGTAAAGTTATTCTCCATACTGATTTTACAGAGATGATTTTTACCTTTTTCTTTAATTAAAAGCCTTCTTTTTTTAAGAACCAGATTGATTTCTCCTTGTTTTAAGATCCAAGGGGGTTTGGATCTGTATTCACCAGGAGTTGGTGAAAGGAGGGTGGAAGGAAGGAGGGGGGATGGTTAACTTCTCCTTGTTTTAAGATCCAAGGGGGTTTGGATCTGTGTTCACCAGGGAATTGGTGAAAGGTTTCTCAAGGCTTCCCAGGGAGGGAATTCTTGTGATGGTGGCAGCGGACCAAAGCTAAGCTGGTAGATAAGCTTAGAAGTTTTCATGCAGGCCCCTACATTTGAACCCTAAAGTTCAAAGTGGGGATCCAGCCTTGACA
>NW_020706758.1:0-4834 GCF_002925995.2 Terrapene triunguis
GGTTGGATCACAGAAACCCCCTTGGGAGCTGCCACCCAATGTACCAAGACTACTCCTGCTTCTGTTTTCCCTGCCAGCTCAGGACTCCAGCACCCTGTCTTGCTGAGCGAGACACTCCAGTCTGGCTCCAACACAGACCCAGGGTCTGAATTACTTGTCCCAAAGCTGCAAGTTTACCTGAAAACAGCTCATAGAAGTGTGCTTGTCTTTAGCACTCAGATGCCCAACTCCCAATGGGGTCTAAACCCAGATAAATTCGTTTTACCCTGCATAAAGCTTATGCAGGGCAAACTCATAAATTGTTCGCCCTCTATAACACTGATAGAGAGATATGCACAGTTGTTTGCTCCCCCAGGTATTAATACATACTCTGAGTAAATTACTAAATAAAAAGTGATTTTATTAAATACAGACAGTAGGATTTAAGTGGTTCCAAGTAGTAACAGACAGAACAAAGTAAGTCACCAAGCAAAGTAAAATAAAATGCGCAAATCTATGTCTAATCAAACTAAATACAGATGATTTCCTCACCAGTTCCAGAGCACTCCCTTTTACAGGCTAATCTCCTTTTAGCCTGGGTCCAGCAATCACTCACACCCCCTGTAGTTACTGTCCTTTGTTTTAGTCTCCTTCAAGTATCCTCGGGGGGAGGGGGGGGGTGGAGAGGTTCCTTCTTTAGCCAGCTGAAGACAAAATGGAGGGGTCTCCCCCAGGTTTAAATAGACTCTCTCTTGTGGGAGGAGACCCCCCTCCTCCCTCCCATGCAAAGTCCAGCTCCAAGATGGAGTTCTGGAGTCACCTGGGCAAGTCACATATCCCTGCATGACTCAGTCTTTACAGGCTGAAGCCATTGTCCACATGGTATCTTGCATGTCTCCAGGAAGACTTCTTATGTGGATTGGAGCATTCCAAGATGCATTGTTCCCCAAGTGTTTCCTGATCAGGTACTTAACCTGGTGAATTCCTTCCTAAAGAAGCTGACCAAATGCCTCCCAAAGCTTACTTAGAAACCAAGCAAGCATACAGCCCATATTCTTAACCTCAAGTAGAAAATGATATATATATGTACAAATAGGATGAATAGATATAGTAGACCATAACCTTTACGGAGATATGTTACCTGGCACAGGCAGCACAAAACATATTCCAGTTATGTCATACATACATTTATAAGCACCCCCTCCCCATAAAGCCTTATGGGGTACACTGTCACACCCTCCCCCTGAACTTACTGCCAGAGAATTGGACACTGTCCATGGCGGAGGCAGTACCTGTAAAATTTCTGTTTGTTTTTGGTCACACTCCCTTTCAGTACCTTGAAACCATATGATGTCACTCCTAGGGGTTCTAGCCCGTTTTGGGGTTCCTGGTCCCCAGATGCTTGCAAACAGGTAGGGATGTAGTATTGCTAACAGAATGCAGGCAGCAATATCCGTTAAAGTGGAGGTGTCTTGGCATTTAGCCACCAATGCCATGAGGCAGTGTGCCTCAGTTTCCCCTTCTACATAGCAGCATGGGCCTGTTATGCTTTTGCTGCTTTTTACAGGTATGGGCTGTAAAGTAACATGCTGGTGGGGCTGTCTTGTTACCATCCCCAGCATGTATAACAGCTTCTTCCACAAATTAGGTATGTTCCACATCTTTAAAGGGTTTACCACTAGTGTGAATTCTTTTATTTTATCCCATAGGTGAATTAGCAAAAGACACAAGGTTAACAGCAAATCTACGGTGGACAGGCTTCGTTCACTCAATTTGACTTGTTTAGCCCCTATTGCATTTTCCCACTTCTCTGTGCCCTCTGGTAGACACTCTGATGCAGATTCTTCTGCCTCTTTGGGGGAGACTTCTAGTTCGGGCAGGTGCTTGGGTCTTTGGCCAGGAAAGGGTGTACTACGACCATGCTTGCCCTCGGTCCCTCCTCCCTCGGGGGTTTTTTTGGGCTGGGCCCCCCTCCCTTGGGGCGTTCCCCCCAGGGAGGTCTCCCCCCCCCCCCCCCGTCTTGGAGAGAGAGTTTTATCTCTTGCAAGTGTAGCAAGAAAGACATCTTTCCCTGGGGTGCTCTGGACCCCATTGGGCACCCCACTTTCTGTTTCCAATGGGTCAGCTGGATGGACCCCCTCATCCCGAGACCTGACCCCCAGGTTTCCCTTAAAACCTGATCCACAGGAGAGGGGGCTGGCCTTTTGAATGCAGACTTTTCACCCTCCTCCTGGGAAAGCCCCTCCCTACAAAAGGTGGGTGGACTCTCTGGCCCCCCCTGACCTTCCATTTGGGCTTCCCTCTTGGGGCTCCCCTCTGGGTCCGACACTCTTGTGTCCCCCAAAAGGGAAGGTGATCCTGCCCCAGCTGTGGACTCGCAGCTACCAGCCACGACAGACCTCTTACTGGCCAGCAAAATCCCCCCCCTTTCACTCGGGTTGGGCTGGCACCCAGCTACAGAGTCCTTGGGGCCTGTTCCCACCGCAGCGGTCCCCAGGACCCCAACTTCCACCTCTGGGACACACGCCTCTGTGCACCCCAGGGCAGGCCCGGCCCCCTGCTGACCTGCAACTTTCTGGCAGTCAGCAGCTGTGGTGGCCTCCTTGCTACAAGGTGGTACATCCCCCTCCCCCGGGGAGATGATTAGGGGACAGGAGCTAGCTTTATCCAGCTCCTCCCTCTTGAACTTCCCTGGAGCCCCAGGGCTATAGGAACTGGCTACAACCAGCCCTGCCCCCGAAGCTGCATCCTTTACTGCTGCAGAGGAATCTAAGAGACACTCTCCTATTCCCCCAGCAGTTCCTGTGACTTCACCCCCCTCCCTGGGACTTTTAGCACAAGATTCCTTCTCACTGCTAACCAACCCTGGGACAGATTCTGCCACACTAAAGAAATCATTCCCCAGTAGAAACGGTGCAAAATTGTGTGCCACCGTTGCAACAGTCAGCTCAGCCTGCAAATCCTGAGTTTGCATGTGTACTTTAGCTAAAGGTGCAAGGACTTTGTAACCCCCTACCAGCTCTAATTCTGCCATTTTACCTGGCAACAAATCCTTTTCCTGGATCAGGTCCCTCCTGACCACAGAAATCTCAGCACCCATGTCCCTTAATTCAAGAAGCATTTGACCATTTAATTTAACAGCATGCATATGCTCATTGCTTGGTTGTGTGGAAGCAAGCTTTACAAATCCTGTGTGGAAAGAGGCCACAGCCTGGCTCTGAGAAGCCACAGCTTCATGTGTTACTTGTTGCCTGTTTCCACTCAGCAAGGGACACTTATTCCTCAGGTGCTCAGTGGACTTACAATGATAGCACCTCTTGGGCTCCTCTGCTTGCACAGGAAATTTGGGACGAGTACCAGGGGAATGGGGAGGTGACCGCCCAGCCTCCTTTTTCCCAGACCCAGGGGTAAAACGGTGATTCTGCTTTCCCCCAACCCTATACCCCTCCGCCAGTGGTTTATGTTTGATTGCAGCTTGTGCTTGCTCATAAGAGTCAGCATACTCAGCTAATTCACCCTCTGCATTTACCTTTTTGTCCCACAAATACTGTTTTACCTCATCACTGCACATATTCAGGAAGTGTTCCTGAGTAACCAGATCACACATCCCTTCAAAGCTGGTAATGCCTCTCCCCCGCACCCATTTATCTACCAAATCTCTCATTTCATTGGCATAAGCCACATTACTTAATCCAGATCCCCTCTTAAGGCTCCTGAATTTAACCCTCTAGGTTTCAGGTGTAACCTGAAACTGTTTCAAAACCAGTTCCTTAAATTTACCATAGTTTGAAGCATCATCAATAGGCATCTTATTGAATATGTCCAGAGCTCTGCCAGTCAATTTTGCTATCAATGTGGTCATCTTCTGATCTTCAGGGATGGCATGGAGGGTGCACAGTCTCTCAAAGGTGATGAAATATTCGGCGATATCGCTGGACTCGTCATAGTGTGGACATAGTCGCTCCCATTTGTGGATTTTTGGGGAAGTGGAGCCAGCAGGGGGAGGGTTTTGTCTCCTCGACTCCATAACAGTCAGTTCATGTTTCTGGGCCTCCATAGCCCTCTCCTGGGCAGCTGCCTCTGCCTCCGCCCTCGCTGCCGCCGCTCGCTCCCTCGCTGCCTCCACCTCCATAGCCCTCTCGTGGGCAGCTGTCTCTGCCTCCGCTCTCGCTGCCGCCCTCGCTGCCTCTGCCTCCATAGCTCTCTTGTGGGCAGCCTCTTCCCTTGCATGTTCTGCCTCCGCTCTCGCTGCCGCCCTCGCTGCCTCCGCCTCCACGGCACTAATTTCTAATTGTCTTAGTTCCAGCCGTCTCTTATGTTCATTTTCTTTCTCTTTTGCTACCAGCCTGGCCAGCTTTAGTTTATTAGCAGTGTCACTAGTACTCATTGTCCTGCTTTCTTGTTCTGGGCTACAACCCCTCTGCAGTTCACTGAAACTGAGATCACTAGTACTCATTTTCCTGCTTTCTTGTGTTGGGCCACAACCCCTCTGCAGTTCACTGAAACTGAGATGCACTCAGCTCAGGGGATTCTTAGTTAACAAAGACTTTCACAATGCCCAGCATTCAGCTTTTCTGGGCAATTTGTACCCTGTGCAGTTTTAGTTTCTTCTGATCTTCCGTCTTACTTATTTTGCTTCCTTTTCTGTCCCTACTTCCCTTGCCCAAAATAAGCAAACAGAAAATAACAAACCAGTAACCACTTTGTCTGTTCTCCAGCCACCACACTTAAAACTCACTTAAAATCACTACCAGTATCTCAAAGCAATCAGCTGTGCACAGACCCTGCTCGACTACGCCACTGTGACGGGTTGGATCACAGAAACCCCCTTGGGAGCTGCCACCCAATGTACCAA
>NW_020706759.1:0-1208 GCF_002925995.2 Terrapene triunguis
GACCCCATTGGGAGTTGGGCATCTGAGTGCTAAAGACAAGCACACTCTTGTGAGCTGGTTTTCAGGTAAACTTGCAGCTTTGGGACAAGTGATTCAGACCCTTGGTCTGTGTTGAAGGGGACTGGAGTGTCTAATTCAGCAAGACGGGGTGCTGGAGTCTTGAGCTGGCAGGGAAAACAGAAGCAGGGGTAGTCTTGGCATATCGGGTGGCAGCTCCCAAGGGGGTTTCTGTGATCCAACCCGTCACAGTGGCGTAGTCGAGCAGGATCTGTGCACAGCTGATTGCTTTGAGATACTGGTAGTGATTTTAAGTGAGTTTTAAGTGTGGTGGCTGGAGAACAGACAAAGTGGTTACTGGTTTGTTATTTTCTGTTTGCTTATTTCGGGAAAGGGAATTAGGGACAGAAAAGGAAGCAAAATAAGTAAGAATGAAGATCAAAAGAAGCTAAAACTACACAAGTCGCAAATTGCCCAGAAAGACTGAACAATGGGCACTGGGAATGTCTCTGTTAACTAAGAAGCCCCTGAACTGAGTGCATCTCAGTTTCAGTGAACTGCAGATGGGTGTGGCCCAACCTCTGTCTGTGCTGAAGCTGACTGAAGTGTCTAACCTAGCAAGACAGGAGTGGAGGGGTGCCTGTTCTGGCAGGAGGGTGTTCTCTGTGGTATCCCAGCTCATCAAGCGATGGTCTCAAGGGGAGACAAATGGAAATTGATGTACAATTTGCCTGGAAAAAGGCAGACCTGGGAAAGGAAAAGGCTGCCCACCAGCCTGGACTTAGGAGACAAAGCAAGTAAGACCCAGAAGCATGACCTGGCTGTAATGGAGTGGAAGAGGTGCACAGAGACACGTATCCTGGAGCTGGAAGTTGGGGTCCTGGTGACTGCTGCGGTGGGAACAAACCCCAAGGACTCTAGCTGGAAACAAACCCAACCTGAGTGAAAGGGGGGGGATTTTGCTGGCCAGCGAAAGGTCTCTCATAGCTTGGAGCTGTGAGCCTACAGCTGGATCAGGGTCTCTTTCCCTTTTGGGGGGACACAGGAGTGTCTGCCCCATAGGGGAGCCCAAAAACGAATTTTAGGTATACTGCCTCCGCCATGGTCAGTGTCCAAGTCTCTGGCAGTAAGTTCAGGAGGAGGGTGTGACGTTGTGCAGTCTATATGGTTTTATAAAAATATAAGTGAATATAATGTAACTGGGATAGTTT
>NW_020706760.1:0-1253 GCF_002925995.2 Terrapene triunguis
CTGTGTGTCACCTGCAAACTTTATCAGTGATGATTTTATGTTTTCCTATAGGTTACTGATGAAAATGTTAAAAAGGATACTGTGACGGGTTGGATCACAGAAACCCCCTTGGGAGCTGCCACCCGATGTGCCAAGACTACCCCTGCTTCTGTTTTCCCTGCCAGCTTAGGGCTCCAGCACCCTGTCTTGCTGAGCCAGCCACTCCTGTCTGGCTCCAACACAGACTCAGGGTCTGAATCACTTGTCCCAAAACTGCAAGTTTACCCAAAAACAGCTCACAGGAGTGTGCTTGTCTTTAGCACTCAGATGCCCAACTCCCAATGGGGTCTAAACCCAGATAAATCCGTTTTACCCTGCATAAAGCTTATGCAGGGCAAACTCATAAATTGTTCGCCCTCTATAACACTGATAGAGAGATATGCACAGCTGTTTGCTCCCCCAGGTATTAATACATACTCTGAGTAAATTACTAAATAAAAAGTGATTTTATTAAATACAGACAGTAGGATTTAAGTGGTTACAAGTAGTAACAGACAGAACAAAGTAAGTCACAAGCAAAATAAAATAAAATGCGCAAATCTATGCCTAATCAAACTAAATACAGATAATCTCACTCTCAGAGATGCTTCAGTAAGTTTTTCTCAGAATGGACATCTTCCAGGCCTGGCCACAATTCTTTCCCCTGGTACAACTCTTGTTCCAGCTTAGGTGTTATCTAGGGGATTCTCCATGATGGCTCCTCTCCCTTCTCTGTTCTCTTCCACCCCTTTATATATCTTTTGCATATCATGTCACCAGTTCAGGTGACATGATCACATGTCACTGCAAGACTTCATTACTCACTTGCCAGCACACACATATACAGGAAGACTCAAAGGTAAATACAGCCATCTGCAGACAATGGGAGTCATCAAGATTCCAAACCATCCTTAATGGCCCACACTCTACATAATTACAATAGGCCCTCAGAGTTATGTTTTATATTTCTAGTTTTAGATACAAGAGTGGTACATTTATACAAATCAGATTATCATACTCAGTAGATTATAAGATTTGTAATGATACCTTACAAGAGACCTTTTGCATGAAGCATATCCCAGTTACATTATATCGCTTATTACCGTATTTTCTCTAAATCTATCCCAGTTACATTATATTCACTTATATTTTTATAAAACCATATGCCAAATATGGAGGGTAATAAATCCTCTCTACTCCTACTCAATATTCCCCTGTTTAGACATCCAAGGAGC
>NW_020706761.1:0-10856 GCF_002925995.2 Terrapene triunguis
CGAAGAAGTTTTTTGTTATTTCCCTTGGCGGTATGAAGCCACTGTAGCGCAGCATGGTCTGTTTGTAGTTGGAAACGCCGTCCCCAAACATATGGGCGTAGCTTTTCCAGCGCGTACACAATGGCGTAGCATTCTTTTTCGCTGATTGACCAGTGGCTTTCCCTCTCAGACAGTTTTTTGCTGAGAAACACGACAGGATGGAATTCTTGATCCGGTCCTTCCTGCATTAAAACTGCTCCCACGCCTCGCTCGGACGCATCTGTGGTTACTAGGAACGGTTTGTCAAAGTCTGGGGCCCTTAGCACAGGGTCAGACATGAGTGTTGCCTTAAGCTGGTTAAAGGCCTTTTGACACTCATCAGTCCACTGAACTGCATTTGGCTGTTTCTTTCTGGTTAGGTCTGTCAGCGGGGCGGCGATTTGGCTGTAGTGTGGTACAAATCGCCTATAATATCCGGCCAAGCCTAAGAAGGATTGGACCTGTTTCTTTGACTTTGGAACCGGCCACTTTTGGATAGCATCCACTTTGGCCTGTAGGGGATTTATAGTTCCTTGACCCACCTGGTGCCCCAGGTACGTCACTCTGTTTTGGCCTATTTGACACTTTTTAGCCTTAACAGTTAGTCCTGCCTGTCGGATGCGCTCGAAGACTTTTTCCAGGTGCTCCAGGTGTTCTGTCCATGAATCAGAAAAAATGGCCACATCATCGAGGTAGGCAACTGCAGATTCTCCCAATCCCACTAGGAGACCATCTACAAGTCTTTGGAAGGTGGCGGGTGCATTTCGCAACCCGAAAGGGAGTACATTGAATTCATACACCCCTGCCTGGGTGACGAAGGCTGACCTTTCCTTAGCGGGTTCATCTAGTGGTACTTGCCAGTACCCTTTGGTTAAGTCTAAAGTAGAGATGAATTGGGCATGTCCCAATTTTTCCAATAGCTCATCTGTGCGTGGCATTGGATAGTTGTCAGGACGAGTTACAGCATTTAGCTTACGGTAGTCCACGCAAAAGCGTATTTCCCCATCTGGTTTGGGAACTAGAACCACTGGAGATGCCCATGCACTGTTAGAGGGGCGGATTATACCCATCTGTAGCATGTCCTGGATCTCCCTTTGTATAGCAGCTTGGGCATGAGGTGACTCCCGGTAGGATGGGGTTCTAATTGGGTGAGCATTACCTGTGTCAATGGAGTGGTATGCCCGTTCGGTCCGTCCTGGAGTGGCTGAGAAAATCGGTGCAAAGCTTGTGCACAGCTCCTTGATCTGCTGTCGCTGCAGACGTCCCAGGGTCGTGGAGAGGTTCACCTCTTCCACGCCACCATTCCTTTTTCCTTCGTAGTAGACACCTGCCGGCCACTCCGCGTCATCTGTTTCCTGGGCTGTAAACTGGCAAATGTTTAATTCTCTGGAATAAAAGGGCTTAAGAGAATTAACATGGTATACCTTAGGCTTTATGTTGGAGGTGGGGGAGGCTATGAGATAGTTAACAGCTCCTAGGCGCTCCTGGACCGTGAATGGTCCTTCCCACGACGCTTCCATTTTATGGGCCTGGAGCGCCTTTAAGACCATGACTTGGTCTCCTACTTTGAAGGACCGTTCTCTGGAATGTTTATCATACCAGGCCTTTTGCTCTTCCTGAGCATCCTTTAGGTTTTCTTTAGCAAGGGCTAAAGAGTGTCGGAGGGTGTTTTGTAGGTTGCTTACAAAGTCTAGAATGTTAGTTCCTGGAGAAGGCGTAAACCCCTCCCATTGCTGCTTCACCAACTGTAATGGCCCCTTAACCTCGCGGCCATACACAAGTTCAAATGGTGAAAACCCTAAACTGGGATGTGGTACAGCCCTGTAGGCAAAAAGCAACTGCTGCAACACTAGGTCCCAATCATTGGAGTGTTCATTTATGAATTTACGTATCATGGCCCCCAAAGTTCCATTAAACCTCTCCACCAGACCATTGGTTTGATGGTGATGAGGGGTGGCAACCAAGTGATTCACCCCATGAGCTTCCCACAGGTTTTTCATGTTCCCTGCCAGGAAATTAGTTCCCGAATCTGTAAGGATGTCGGAGGGCCACCCTACCCTGGCAAAAATGTCTGCTAATGCCTGACACACACTTTTAGCCTTGGTGTTGCTTAAGGGTACAGCTTCCGGCCATCGGGTAGCAAAATCCATGAAAGTCAGTACGTACTGCTTTCCTCTGGGTGTCTTCTTTGGGAAAGGACCCAGAATATCCACAGCTACTCGCTGAAATGGGACCTCAATTATGGGTAGTGGCTGGAGAGGGGCTTTAACCTGGTCTTGGGGCTTTCCCACTCGTTGGCACACCTCACAAGACCGGACATAATTAGCAACGTCCTTGCCCATTCCCTCCCAGTGGAAGGACTTCCCCAACCGGTCTTTGGTTCTGTTCACCCCAGAATGGCCACTGGGATGATCATGGGCTAAGCTCAAGAGCTTTACCCGATACTTAGTGGGAACTACCAACTGTCTTTGAGGATGCCAGTCTTCCTGGTGCCCACCAGAAAGAGTCTCCTTGTATAAAAGTCCTTTTTCTACAACAAACCGGGATCGGTTAGAAGAGCTGAGAGGCGGTGGGGTGCTCCGCGCCGCCGCCCAAGCTTTCTGGAGGCTGTCATCTGCTTCCTGCTCGGCCTGGAACTGTTCCCTTGATGCTGGAGACATCAGTTCCTCCTTGGACTGTGGACTGGGGCTTGGTCCCTCTGGAAGCGATGCAGGTGCTGGGGCTGTTTCCACTGACCGTGAACCGCTGTCCGCTGGTGCACTATGTGGTATCTCAGGCTCTGGCTGAGCCTCTTGGGTAGGGTTATCTGCTGCTTCCGCCAGTTCAGGCTCGCTGGTGCCCTCTGGCATTGGAGTTGTAGACGGGTTTGCAAGCGCTGGACTCCGTGCCGGCAATGGTTCTGGTGCTGGTTGCGTTGCCAGTTCCGGTTCCGGGACTGGCTTTGGCTGGGTCTCTGGGATTGGATCCACTACGGCTGTTGCAGTCGTTGGCAGGGGATCCGGTTCCACCACCTGTGTTTGGGTCTCCGGTAACACCGACGGGGCCCTGGTGGACGGCTCAGGAACAGGGATGGGGGTGGAAGCTTGCTTAGCCTGGCTGCGGGTGACTATTCCCACCCTCTTGGCTAGCTTCACATGGTTGGCCAAGTCTTCCCCCAGCAGCATGGGGATGGGATAATTGTCATAGACTGCAAAAGTCCACATTCCTGCCCAGCCCTTGTACTGGACATGCAACTGGGCTGTAGGCAAGGTTACAGACTGTGACACGAAGGGTTGAATTGTCACTGTAGCCTCCGGGTTGATGAGTTTGGGGTCCACTAGGGATTGGTGGATAGTTGACACTTGTGCCCCAGTATCCCTCCAAGCGATAACCTTCTTTCCGCCCACTCTCAAGGTTTCCCTTCGCTCCGAGGGTATGAGAGAGGCATCTGGGTCTGGGGATCTTTGGTGTGACTGGGGTGTAATGAACTGTAATCGGTTGGGGTTCTTGGGGCAGTGAGCCTTTATATGCCCCAGTTCATTACATTTAAAACATCGCCCTGCTAAGGTATCACCGGGGCGATGTTGGTTGGTGGAGACTGGTGGGGTGGGGTGAGAAGGCGTCTGGGGTTTCCCTTGGGATGTGGTTGGGGCCTTGGATTGTCCCCGGTGATAAGGTTTGGTTTCGGCTTGCCCCTTCTGATATTCGCTCCAACTGCTACTAGCTTTTTTCTTTTCTGTCACCTCCACCCATTTGGCTCCAATCTCCCCCGCCTCGGTTACAGTTTTGGGCTTCCCATCTAGGATGTATCTTTCTATTTCCTCAGGAACACCCTCTAAAAACTGCTCCATTTGCAATAGGAAGGGCAACTCTTCCGTAGATTTAACATTTGCTCCTGATATCCAGGCATCCCAATTTTTCCCAATGTGGTAGGCATGTCGGGTAAATGACACATCGGGTTTCCACCTTAGGGCTCTGAACCGCCGACGGGCATGCTCGGGTGTTAGCCCCATTCTGAGTCTGGCCTTGTTTTTAAAAAGTTCATAACTGTTCATGTGTTCCTTAGGCATTTCAGCCGCCACCTCTGCTAAGGGTCCACTGAGCTGCGGTCTCAGCTCTACCATGTACTGGGGTGGAGGGATGCTGTATCCAAGGCAGGCCCTTTCAAAATTTTCTAAGAAGGCCTCAGTATCATCGCCTGCCTTGTAGGTGGGGAATTTCCTGGGATGGGAAGTGGTACCTGGAGAGGAGTTGTTAGGATGGTCTGATGCATCCTGCCTAGTCCTTGATGCTTCCAGTTCCATCTCTTTTTCTTTCAGCTCCATCTCTCTTTTATGGGCCTCCTGTTTGGCTTTTTCTTCTCTTTCATGGGCCTCCTGTTTGGCTTTTTCCAGCTCCATTTCTCTCTTGTGGGCCTCCTCTTTGGCTTTTTCTTCTCTTTTATGGGCCTCCTCTTCAGCTTCTTTCTCGAGTTTTTTAATTTCAAGCAGTCTCTGATGTTTTTTCTCATTTTCTTTTGCTTCTAGTCTGGCCAGTTCTAGTTTGTTAGCTGCTTCACTGGTAGTCATTTTCCTGTTTTCTTGTGCTGGGTCACACCCTCTGCAGTTGACTGAAATTGGGATGTACTTAGCTCTGGCTCCTGCTGAGTTAACAGAGACTTTCTAACAAGCTACTCCCGAGGATGTAAAAAGAAAAAAAAAACAATTCAACTTGTAAATTGCCTTTACCAGTTCAAAGTTTGCTCCCTTTGAACCCTTCTCTTAACAAAGGACCTCGTTAAAAAAACTTAACACCTCTGCCTTCAGGCAAGGAGAGATAAGATATGCATCTACCTTCAGCTCTGCTCTCCAAGCAGCTAGAAGGAGAAAAAAAAAAAATCTCTTACTGGCTTTTGGGTTAAAACGATCTCCACCGCTATGCCACCATGTCAAGGCTGGATCCCCACTTTGAACTTTAGGGTTCAAATGTAGGGGCCTGCATGAAAACTTCTAAGCTTATCTACCAGCTTAGCTTTGGTCCGCTGCCACCATCACAAGAATTCCCTCCCTGGGAAGCCTTGAGAAACCTTTCACCAATTCCCTGGTGAACACAGATCCAAACCCCCTTGGATCTTAAAACAAGGAGAAGTTAACCATCCCCCCCTCCTTCCTTCCACCCTCCTTTCACCAACTCCTGGTGAATGCAGATCCAAACCCCCTTGGATCTTAAAACAAGGAGAAATCAATCTGGTTCTTAAAAAAGAAGGCTTTTAATTAAAGAAAAAGGTAAAAATCATCTCTGTAAAATCAGTATGGAAAATAGCTTACAGGGTAATCAAACTTAAAGAGCTCAGAGGACCCCCCTCTGTCTTAGGTTCAAAGTATAGCAAACAAAGATACACACTCTGGTAAAAAGGTACATTTACAAGTTGAGAAAACAAAGTAAATCTAAGATGCCTTGCTGTCTTTTTACTTACTAGTTTGAAATAGGAGAGACTTGTTTAGAAAGATGGGGAGAACCTGGATTGATGTCTGGTCCCTCTCAGTCCCAAGAGCGAACCAACCGTTAAAACAAAGAGCACACACAAAAGCCTTTCCCCCCCCAAGATTTGAAAGTATCTTGTCTCCTTATTGGTCCTTGGGTCAGGTGTCAGCCAGGTTACCCGAGCTTCTTAACCCTTACAGGTAAAAGGATTTGGAGTCTCTGTACACAGAGAGCTGTTACCCTTCCCTTTATAGTTATGACACGCCCCCCAAATCACAGATAGTGTTGGACGTTCGGTTCCACACTGGCTGTGATTTCTTCCTGGAGTTCTAGGAGAAAACAGAGTTAATAAGACACATGTACCTTTAGACATACTACTGATTATATAAAAACTAACAATATGTTTCATTCCAAGAACAATTGTTAACCAGTTAACTCTGGGAAACTTTCCCGGGAGAGTGCATCAGCCACTTTGTTAGAAGCTCCCGAAATGTGTTGTATTTCAAAATCAAAATCTTGGAGAGCTAAACTCCACCGAAGAAGTTTTTTGTTATTTCCCTTGGCGGTATGAAGCCACTGTAGCGCAGCATGGTCTGTTTGTAGTTGGAAACGCCGTCCCCAAACATATGGGCGTAGCTTTTCCAGCGCGTACACAATGGCGTAGCATTCTTTTTCGCTGATTGACCAGTGGCTTTCCCTCTCAGACAGTTTTTTGCTGAGAAACACGACAGGATGGAATTCTTGATCCGGTCCTTCCTGCATTAAAACTGCTCCCACGCCTCGCTCGGACGCATCTGTGGTTACTAGGAACGGTTTGTCAAAGTCTGGGGCCCTTAGCACAGGGTCAGACATGAGTGTTGCCTTAAGCTGGTTAAAGGCCTTTTGACACTCATCAGTCCACTGAACTGCATTTGGCTGTTTCTTTCTGGTTAGGTCTGTCAGCGGGGCGGCGATTTGGCTGTAGTGTGGTACAAATCGCCTATAATATCCGGCCAAGCCTAAGAAGGATTGGACCTGTTTCTTTGACTTTGGAACCGGCCACTTTTGGATAGCATCCACTTTGGCCTGTAGGGGATTTATAGTTCCTTGACCCACCTGGTGCCCCAGGTACGTCACTCTGTTTTGGCCTATTTGACACTTTTTAGCCTTAACAGTTAGTCCTGCCTGTCGGATGCGCTCGAAGACTTTTTCCAGGTGCTCCAGGTGTTCTGTCCATGAATCAGAAAAAATGGCCACATCATCGAGGTAGGCAACTGCAGATTCTCCCAATCCCACTAGGAGACCATCTACAAGTCTTTGGAAGGTGGCGGGTGCATTTCGCAACCCGAAAGGGAGTACATTGAATTCATACACCCCTGCCTGGGTGACGAAGGCTGACCTTTCCTTAGCGGGTTCATCTAGTGGTACTTGCCAGTACCCTTTGGTTAAGTCTAAAGTAGAGATGAATTGGGCATGTCCCAATTTTTCCAATAGCTCATCTGTGCGTGGCATTGGATAGTTGTCAGGACGAGTTACAGCATTTAGCTTACGGTAGTCCACGCAAAAGCGTATTTCCCCATCTGGTTTGGGAACTAGAACCACTGGAGATGCCCATGCACTGTTAGAGGGGCGGATTATACCCATCTGTAGCATGTCCTGGATCTCCCTTTGTATAGCAGCTTGGGCATGAGGTGACTCCCGGTAGGATGGGGTTCTAATTGGGTGAGCATTACCTGTGTCAATGGAGTGGTATGCCCGTTCGGTCCGTCCTGGAGTGGCTGAGAAAATCGGTGCAAAGCTTGTGCACAGCTCCTTGATCTGCTGTCGCTGCAGACGTCCCAGGGTCGTGGAGAGGTTCACCTCTTCCACGCCACCATTCCTTTTTCCTTCGTAGTAGACACCTGCCGGCCACTCCGCGTCATCTGTTTCCTGGGCTGTAAACTGGCAAATGTTTAATTCTCTGGAATAAAAGGGCTTAAGAGAATTAACATGGTATACCTTAGGCTTTATGTTGGAGGTGGGGGAGGCTATGAGATAGTTAACAGCTCCTAGGCGCTCCTGGACCGTGAATGGTCCTTCCCACGACGCTTCCATTTTATGGGCCTGGAGCGCCTTTAAGACCATGACTTGGTCTCCTACTTTGAAGGACCGTTCTCTGGAATGTTTATCATACCAGGCCTTTTGCTCTTCCTGAGCATCCTTTAGGTTTTCTTTAGCAAGGGCTAAAGAGTGTCGGAGGGTGTTTTGTAGGTTGCTTACAAAGTCTAGAATGTTAGTTCCTGGAGAAGGCGTAAACCCCTCCCATTGCTGCTTCACCAACTGTAATGGCCCCTTAACCTCGCGGCCATACACAAGTTCAAATGGTGAAAACCCTAAACTGGGATGTGGTACAGCCCTGTAGGCAAAAAGCAACTGCTGCAACACTAGGTCCCAATCATTGGAGTGTTCATTTATGAATTTACGTATCATGGCCCCCAAAGTTCCATTAAACCTCTCCACCAGACCATTGGTTTGATGGTGATGAGGGGTGGCAACCAAGTGATTCACCCCATGAGCTTCCCACAGGTTTTTCATGTTCCCTGCCAGGAAATTAGTTCCCGAATCTGTAAGGATGTCGGAGGGCCACCCTACCCTGGCAAAAATGTCTGCTAATGCCTGACACACACTTTTAGCCTTGGTGTTGCTTAAGGGTACAGCTTCCGGCCATCGGGTAGCAAAATCCATGAAAGTCAGTACGTACTGCTTTCCTCTGGGTGTCTTCTTTGGGAAAGGACCCAGAATATCCACAGCTACTCGCTGAAATGGGACCTCAATTATGGGTAGTGGCTGGAGAGGGGCTTTAACCTGGTCTTGGGGCTTTCCCACTCGTTGGCACACCTCACAAGACCGGACATAATTAGCAACGTCCTTGCCCATTCCCTCCCAGTGGAAGGACTTCCCCAACCGGTCTTTGGTTCTGTTCACCCCAGAATGGCCACTGGGATGATCATGGGCTAAGCTCAAGAGCTTTACCCGATACTTAGTGGGAACTACCAACTGTCTTTGAGGATGCCAGTCTTCCTGGTGCCCACCAGAAAGAGTCTCCTTGTATAAAAGTCCTTTTTCTACAACAAACCGGGATCGGTTAGAAGAGCTGAGAGGCGGTGGGGTGCTCCGCGCCGCCGCCCAAGCTTTCTGGAGGCTGTCATCTGCTTCCTGCTCGGCCTGGAACTGTTCCCTTGATGCTGGAGACATCAGTTCCTCCTTGGACTGTGGACTGGGGCTTGGTCCCTCTGGAAGCGATGCAGGTGCTGGGGCTGTTTCCACTGACCGTGAACCGCTGTCCGCTGGTGCACTATGTGGTATCTCAGGCTCTGGCTGAGCCTCTTGGGTAGGGTTATCTGCTGCTTCCGCCAGTTCAGGCTCGCTGGTGCCCTCTGGCATTGGAGTTGTAGACGGGTTTGCAAGCGCTGGACTCCGTGCCGGCAATGGTTCTGGTGCTGGTTGCGTTGCCAGTTCCGGTTCCGGGACTGGCTTTGGCTGGGTCTCTGGGATTGGATCCACTACGGCTGTTGCAGTCGTTGGCAGGGGATCCGGTTCCACCACCTGTGTTTGGGTCTCCGGTAACACCGACGGGGCCCTGGTGGACGGCTCAGGAACAGGGATGGGGGTGGAAGCTTGCTTAGCCTGGCTGCGGGTGACTATTCCCACCCTCTTGGCTAGCTTCACATGGTTGGCCAAGTCTTCCCCCAGCAGCATGGGGATGGGATAATTGTCATAGACTGCAAAAGTCCACATTCCTGCCCAGCCCTTGTACTGGACATGCAACTGGGCTGTAGGCAAGGTTACAGACTGTGACACGAAGGGTTGAATTGTCACTGTAGCCTCCGGGTTGATGAGTTTGGGGTCCACTAGGGATTGGTGGATAGTTGACACTTGTGCCCCAGTATCCCTCCAAGCGATAACCTTCTTTCCGCCCACTCTCAAGGTTTCCCTTCGCTCCGAGGGTATGAGAGAGGCATCTGGGTCTGGGGATCTTTGGTGTGACTGGGGTGTAATGAACTGTAATCGGTTGGGGTTCTTGGGGCAGTGAGCCTTTATATGCCCCAGTTCATTACATTTAAAACATCGCCCTGCTAAGGTATCACCGGGGCGATGTTGGTTGGTGGAGACTGGTGGGGTGGGGTGAGAAGGCGTCTGGGGTTTCCCTTGGGATGTGGTTGGGGCCTTGGATTGTCCCCGGTGATAAGGTTTGGTTTCGGCTTGCCCCTTCTGATATTCGCTCCAACTGCTACTAGCTTTTTTCTTTTCTGTCACCTCCACCCATTTGGCTCCAATCTCCCCCGCCTCGGTTACAGTTTTGGGCTTCCCATCTAGGATGTATCTTTCTATTTCCTCAGGAACACCCTCTAAAAACTGCTCCATTTGCAATAGGAAGGGCAACTCTTCCGTAGATTTAACATTTGCTCCTGATATCCAGGCATCCCAATTTTTCCCAATGTGGTAGGCATGTCGGGTAAATGACACATCGGGTTTCCACCTTAGGGCTCTGAACCGCCGACGGGCATGCTCGGGTGTTAGCCCCATTCTGAGTCTGGCCTTGTTTTTAAAAAGTTCATAACTGTTCATGTGTTCCTTAGGCATTTCAGCCGCCACCTCTGCTAAGGGTCCACTGAGCTGCGGTCTCAGCTCTACCATGTACTGGGGTGGAGGGATGCTGTATCCAAGGCAGGCCCTTTCAAAATTTTCTAAGAAGGCCTCAGTATCATCGCCTGCCTTGTAGGTGGGGAATTTCCTGGGATGGGAAGTGGTACCTGGAGAGGAGTTGTTAGGATGGTCTGATGCATCCTGCCTAGTCCTTGATGCTTCCAGTTCCATCTCTTTTTCTTTCAGCTCCATCTCTCTTTTATGGGCCTCCTGTTTGGCTTTTTCTTCTCTTTCATGGGCCTCCTGTTTGGCTTTTTCCAGCTCCATTTCTCTCTTGTGGGCCTCCTCTTTGGCTTTTTCTTCTCTTTTATGGGCCTCCTCTTCAGCTTCTTTCTCGAGTTTTTTAATTTCAAGCAGTCTCTGATGTTTTTTCTCATTTTCTTTTGCTTCTAGTCTGGCCAGTTCTAGTTTGTTAGCTGCTTCACTGGTAGTCATTTTCCTGTTTTCTTGTGCTGGGTCACACCCTCTGCAGTTGACTGAAATTGGGATGTACTTAGCTCTGGCTCCTGCTGAGTTAACAGAGACTTTCTAACAAGCTACTCCCGAGGATGTAAAAAGAAAAAAAAAACAATTCAACTTGTAAATTGCCTTTACCAGTTCAAAGTTTGCTCCCTTTGAACCCTTCTCTTAACAAAGGACCTCGTTAAAAAAACTTAACACCTCTGCCTTCAGGCAAGGAGAGATAAGATATGCATCTACCTTCAGCTCTGCTCTCCAAGCAGCTAGAAGGA
>NW_020706762.1:0-1047 GCF_002925995.2 Terrapene triunguis
ATCAAACTGGAGTTAGTTACCCACTGATGCCCAGCCACATTTGCTACCGTGGTCACAAGGAAATACCACTGGAGCCTTGCACATTCTGCTCTGTGTTTCATATGCTAGCTGCATTTTGGTAAAATAAAGTACTTGGGCCGAACGCTGCCTCACTCACACTTGTGACAGCCCTTGAGATGCTCATGGGTGTAAGTCAGGAAAGAATTTACTCTGAGCTAGATCCTCAGCTGGTGTGAATCACTATAAGCACTTCAATGAGACTACACCACTTTACACCAGCTGAGGATGAGGCTCAATAGAGGTGACTTTCCAGCCTTCCCGGAAAGCTCTCAGAAACTTGCAGGCGTTAAACTGAATGAAAGGTAACTTTACATCAGAAATGGCTTGCTATGTATGATACCTAGAGCAAAGAGAGGCGGCAGTCCCTGCCTCAGTAAATACACCTCTACCCCAATAACACGCTGTCCTCAGGAGCCAAAAAAATCTTACCCTGTTATAGGTGAAACCGCGTTATATCGAACTTGCTTTGACCCACCAGAGCGCGCAGCCCCGCCCCCCTGGAGCGCTGCTTCACCGCGTTATATCCAAATTCATGTTATATTGCAGGGGTAAGCAATCTATGGCACGCGTGCCAAATGTGGCACGCGAGCTGATTTTCAGTGACACTCACACTGCCCGGGCAGGGCCGCCCAGAGGGAGGGGCAAGTGGGGCAATTTGCCCCAGGGCCTGGGCCCCCACGAATATGTCGGAGGCTCCCCCCGCCTCCGTCTTCCCCCATCGTCTCAGCCGGTAAGGGGGCGGGGCTGCGAGCTGCGGCCGAGCAGCGGGAGTGCTCAGGCCCCGCTGGAAACACCACACCGCTGCAGCACTAGACGCGGCGCGCTGAGGCTCCGGGAGAGGGGGTAAGCGGCATAGTAAGGGGCTGGGGCCGGGCACCCCCTCAACCCCATCCCCCACAGCCCTGACCCCCAGCTCTGAGCCCAGCCCCTCTGAGCCGAGCACCCCCCTGACCCCATCCCCCCCACAGTCCTGACCTCCAGCTCTGA
>NW_020706763.1:0-1087 GCF_002925995.2 Terrapene triunguis
ATCAAACTGGAGTTAGTTACCCACTGATGCCCAGCCACATTTGCTACGGTGGTCACAAGGAAATACCACTGGAGCCTTGCACATTCTGCTCTGTGTTTCATATGCTAGCTGCATTTTGGTAAAATAAAGTACTTGGGCCGAACGCTGCCTCACTCACACTTGTGACAGCCCTTGAGATGCTCATGGGTGTAAGTCAGGAAAGAATTTACTCTGAGCTAGATCCTCAGCTGGTGTGAATCACTATAAGCACTTCAATGAGACTACACCACTTTACACCAGCTGAGGATGAGGCTCAATAGAGGTGACTTTCCAGCCTTCCCTGAAAGCTCTCAGAAACTTGCAGGCGTTAAACTGAATGAAAGGTAACTTTACATCAGAAATGGCTTGCTATGTATGATACCTAGAGCAAAGAGAGGCGGCAGTCCCTGCCTCAGTAAATACACCTCTACCCCGATAACACGCTGTCCTCAGGAGCCAAAAAAAATCTTACCGTGTTATAGGTGAAACCGCGTTATATCGAACTTACTTTGACCCACCAGAGCGCGCAGCCCCGCCCCCCTGGAGCGCTGCTTTACCGCGTTATATCCAAATTCATGTTATATTGCAGGGGTAAGCAACCTGTGGCACGCGTGCCAAATGTGGCACGCGAGCTGATTTTCAGTGACACTCACACTGCCCGGGCAGGGCCGCCCAGAGGGAGGGGCAAGTGTGGCAATTTGCCCCAGGGCCTGGGCCCCCACGAATATGTCGGAGGCTCCCCCCGCCTCCGTCTTCCCCCATCGTCTCAGCCGGTAAGGGGGCAGGGCTGCGAGCTGCGGCCGAGCAGCGGGAGTGCTCAGGCCCCGCTGGAAACACCACACCGCTGCAGCACTAGACGCGGCGCGCTGAGGCTCCGGGAGAGGGGGTAAGCGGCATAGTAAGGGGCTGGGGCCGGGCACCCCCTCAACCCCATCCCCCACAGCCCTGACCCCCAGCTCTGAGCCCAGCCCCTCTGAGCCGAGCACTCCCCCGACCCCACCCCCACCCCCACAGCCCAGACCCCAGCTCTGAGCCCAGCCCCTCTGAGCCGGACACCCCCCTGACCCCA
>NW_020706764.1:0-1975 GCF_002925995.2 Terrapene triunguis
TGGGATCCATTCTGACATGTGCATCATTGATGCAATTATATCAGAAGATGAAATTCTACCCTCAGCCAACATCATTGAGCTTGATTCCAATCCCATTTACATTGCTTTTACATTGATGTAAACCTTTTGACTTGAAGAAAATTACTTCTGATTCACACTGTTAGTGAGTTCAAAAACAGGGATACTGGTTCTTGGCCCTGCAATTGGTAACTGACTTGGTACCACAAGACATTTTGATAATTGTATCTCGTTCTAGTTTTTTTTTTTAACATGGCATAATGAAATGGATTAAAAACTGGCTAACTGATAGATCTCAAAATGTAATTTGTAACAACATCCAATGGCTGGGACAAGGTCTAATGAAATCTAATGGCTGGGAGTTGAAGTTAACAATGTTCAAACAAGAAATAAAATGCATGTTCCAACAGCTCCGTTCAGTATTGGAACTGATTACTGAGAGATGTGATGGTGGTCTTCAAATCAATACTGGATGCCTTTCTAAAAAAATGCTCTGGGTTCAACCACACCTTATTGGGTGAGATGCAGGAATCACTGGGTGAAATTCTATGTGATCATAATGGTCCCTCTTCTGGCCTTAAAATCAATGTGTGAAATCCTGGCCACACTGATGTCAATGACAAAATTTCAGTGAGGCCATATTTTCACCCTATGACTCTGTTTCCTTACAGTTGCTGGTACCTATGGCCAAACCATAACCTTGAGTCTATACCCAGCCTATCAAACTGAATACAACTGAGAGTACATATAAGATTCGAAGGACAAAACTACAGCATGTGATTTAACAAGTAACCGTTTTTAGACAGCGATGGATTTATCACAGCAGTTGAGATCTCTATTGCTGTGCGCTTTCCATTTGCCAAGCGCTGTGTTTATTTCTAAGCATGATGGATGAGTTGTACTGGTGATATACAATGTGGGATGTTTTTAGCCCAGCCTTAACATTGCTTCTGATAATAATTTCAACCAGCATGCGGTATACACACCAATAAGAGTTTCCTCCCTCTTCTTCAAATGATCTAAAATTGGACTTGCATAAAACCAAAGCACAGAACAGGTAGCACAGGTGCTGCTGGCAGAGACACTCCGGCTCTGGCTACACTAGAGAGCTTATGGTCGACTTAATTAATCCACCTCCAATGAGTGGCGGCAGCTATGTTGGTGGGAGAAGTTCATGGAGGACAGGTCCATCAATGGCTACTAGAAGGATGTGCAGGGATGGTGTCCCTACCCACAGTTTGCCAAAAGCTGGGAATGGGCAACAGGGGATGGATCACTTGACGATTACCTGTTCTGTTCTTTCCCTCTGGGGCACCTGGCATTGGCCACTGTCAGAAGACAGGATACTGGGCTAGATGGACCTTCGGTCTGACCCAGTATGGCCATTCTTATGTTCTTATGTCAACACTAGCACTTAGATCAGTGTAACTCAAGTCGATCAGGGGGTGCCTTATTCACATCCCTGAACAACATAAATTAAACTGGTGTAAGTGATAGCATAGACAGGGCCGGTGCAACCACTAGGTGGACTAAGCGGCTGCCTAGGGCACCAAGTGGTTGGGGGCGCCAAAAAGCGGTGCCCCAAACATTTTTTTTAAACAGCGGAGCACAAGGCTGCTGCTGCTCCTGGCCTCCCAGCTCCAGAGGGGCTGCCTGCGGCGCGGCCAGTCCCTCCCCGGGGGAGCAGCCAGCGGTGGAGCGGGGAAGGGGAGGGTCTAGCGCTAGCAGCTGCGCCTTCTTCCCCGCGCCGCGGGCCGAGCCGGGCTCCCCGCCACCCTGGGGCTCTCAGCGGTGGCGGCAGCAGGTGTGGGGGGGCTGGCTGCCTGTGCCGCCGCTGAGAGCCCCAGGGTCGGCAGAGAGCCTGGCTCGGCCCGCAGCGCGGGGAAGAAGGCGCAGCTGCGCTCTGCTCTTCAGGCGAAGAAGCTGGGTGTCTACTCCGCCTGCAAGGTACCTAGCC
>NW_020706765.1:0-1353 GCF_002925995.2 Terrapene triunguis
TGGATCCCAGCTTGACTATCAGATTCTGTGCTAATGTAAAAGATGGGCAGTCTTAAACCAAACAACTTTTGATTTGTAATGTAAGAAAATGTGTTATAGCGACTATGGAGATGGAGATCTCCCATGCCATTTCTACAGTGCCACTTTTCAGAATATTCCAACAGTTTTGGTTAAAAAAAAAAATCAGGCCAAATTCCACACTCGCTTCCTCCCCTTACAATCTCATTGATTTCATGTGCAGTGTATTATAGCTATCACATGCTGTATTGTGCAGGGCATGCCTGCTGCATGAGCTACAGAGTGGCTGGCTGATCAACAGAGCCCGTTACCAGTGTTTGCTTCAGCACTGCTACACTCAACATATATGATGCAAGGATTCCCTGCTATCCACCAGTCATCACTTACCACCCTAACTATCCATCTAACGATTGCCCTAAAACAGGATCCATTAACAGTGAGGGGTCTGAGTCACAAAGTTCAGATCCAATTAGCTCAGTGACTGTTTCTTTTCATACCGTAGTTCTGTCACCTCATTATTAGGACGGTAAGTAACACCATCTGTGTCTCTCACCTAGTGGTTCAATCCAGACCAAAGAGGGGTAGTGTCACGGTCAGCCCTGTAGTCTTGGGTGCCTCACAATGCTTCACTATTGTAGCTACCAACCCGGGCTGCTCACAGTCAGCCTACTAGCATGCTGGTCAGACCCCGAGTGTCTGAGTGCTAGACACCCTGGTTCAGCAACTCTGACACCAGCAGCCTGTCTACAGTCCCACAAAAACAACAAGGAGTCTGGTGGCCCCTTAAAAACTAACAGATTTATTTGGGCATAAGCTTTCGTGGGTAAAAAACCTACTTCTTCAGAGGCACAGTGACTTTTACCACCTTAGTTACTACTTGCAGTCCTGACATACTCCGAATCCTGAATTTTCCCCAAATCGTGTCCTCTGCAATATCCAGCCCTCTCCTGGACAGTTTAGAGAAATACGATTCATTTATTCCTTTAGAGCAGTGGTTCCCAAACTTGTTCCGCCGCTTGTGCAGGGAAAGCCCCTGGTGGGCCGGGCCGGTTTGTGGACCTGCCGTGTCCGCAGGTTTGGCCGATCGCGGCTCCCAGTGGCCGGGGTTCACTGCTCCAGGCCAATGGGAGCTTCTGGAAGCGGCGCAGGCCAAGCCGCCGCTTCCAGCAGCTCCCAGTGGCTCGGAGTAGCGAACCGTGGCCACTGGGAGCTGCGACCGCGGCCACTGGGAGCCGCCATCGGCCGAACCTGCAGACGTGGCAGGTAAACAAACCGGCCTGACTCGCCAGGGGCTTTCCCTGCACAAGCGGCGGAACAAGTTTGGGAACCACTGCT
>NW_020706766.1:0-1432 GCF_002925995.2 Terrapene triunguis
GGCTAGGTACCTTGCAGGCGGAGTAGACACCCAGCTTCTTCGCCTGAAGAGCAGAGCGCAGCTGCGCCTTCTTCCCCGCGCTGCGGGCCGAGCCAGGCTCTCTGCCGACCCTGGGGCTCTCAGCGGCGGCACAGGCAGCCAGCCCCCCCACACCTGCTGCCGCCACCGCTGAGAGCCCCAGGGTGGCGGGGAGCCCGGCTCGGCCCGCGGCGCGGGGAAGAAGGCGCAGCTGCTAGCGCTAGACCCTCCCCTTCCCCGCTCCACCGCTGGCTGCTCCCCCGGGGAGGGACTGGCCGCGCCGCAGGCAGCCCCTCTGGAGCTGGGAGGCCAGGAGCAGCAGCAGCCTTGTGCTCCGCTGTTTAAAAAAAATGTTTGGGGCACCGCTTTTTGGCACCCCCAACCACTTGGTGCCCTAGGCAGCCGCTTAGTCCACCTAGTGGTTGCACCGGCCCTGTCTACGCTATCACTTACACCAGTTTAATTTATGTTGTTCAGGGATGTGAATAAGGCACTCCCTGATCGACTTGAGTTACACTGATCTAAGTGCTAGTGTTGACATAAGAACATAAGAATGGCCATACTGGGTCAGACCGAAGGTCCATCTAGCCCAGTATCCTGTCTTCTGACAGTGGCCAATGCCAGGTGCCCCAGAGGGAAAGAACAGAACAGGTAATCGTCAAGTGATCCATCCCCTGTTGCCCATTCCCAGCTTTTGGCAAACTGTGGGTAGGGACACCATCCCTGCACATCCTTCTAGTAGCCATTGATGGACCTGTCCTCCATGAACTTCTCCCACCAACATAGCTGCCGCCACTCATTGGAGGTGGATTAATTAAGTCGACCATAAGCTCTCTAGTGTAGCCAGAGCCGGAGTGTCTCTGCCAGCAGCACCTGTGCTACCTGTTCTGTGCTTTGGTTTTATGCAAGTCCAATTTTAGATCATTTGAAGAAGAGGGAGGAAACTCTTATTGGTGTGTATACCGCATGCTGGTTGAAATTATTATCAGAAGCAATGTTAAGGCTGGGCTAAAAACATCCCACATTGTATATCACCAGTACAACTCATCCATCATGCTTAGAAATAAACACAGCGCTTGGCAAATGGAAAGCGCACAGCAATAGAGATCTCAACTGCTGTGATAAATCCATCGCTGTCTAAAAACGGTTACTTGTTAAATCACATGCTGTAGTTTTGTCCTTCGAATCTTATATGTACTCTCAGTTGTATTCAGTTTGATAGGCTGGGTATAGACTCAAGGTTATGGTTTGGCCATAGGTACCAGCAACTGTAAGGAAACAGAGTCATAGGGTGAAAATATGGCCTCACTGAAATTTTGTCATTGACATCAGTGTGGCCAGGATTTCACACATTGATTTTAAGGCCAGAAGAGGGACCATTATGATCACATAGAATTTCACCCAGTGATTCCTG
>NW_020706767.1:0-2678 GCF_002925995.2 Terrapene triunguis
GGGGCTTTCCCTGCACAAGCGGCGGAACAAGTTTGGGAACCACTGCTTTAGAGACACAAAAACACGTTGCAGCTTATTAGTGTAACTGAGGTGAATACACCCTTCCCTTTAAACCCAGCACTGAGTTAATTTATGGTAAAAGTGAAATAAATGTATTAACAAATTACACATAGGGTTAAGTGAGTTGAAGTATAAGGAATGAAGATAGAGTCACAAGTGAAACGAAATATGCTTCTTGCTTAATATGCTTAATCTAGCAAGACACAGGCTTTCTTCAAGATTGACTGGCGAAAGAAACATTCATCTTCTTAGCCATGGTTGACTTTCCCACAGTCAGGACTTTCCACAAGGGAAGCTGGCACCTTGTTCTTTCGTCTTCTTAGGTAAAAGATCTCTACCTAAGTAGGTTTCTCACCTATATTCAAACTTCAACCACCACTCCCTTTGGTTGAAGGGCCCATCTTTCTCAGCTTGCAAGAGCTCTGGACTCTTGAGTCTGTCTAATGATTGATGCCAGGATGATTTCTGCCCTTGCTTGTATCTTCCAATGTTCAATGAACTTGCTTCAGGAGGTGGGACGCCCCCCTGTGTGCTCAGCTTGCTGTCTCCACCAGGAAGCCCTGTTCTCCCCCTCTGCAGGCTTCTCATCCTCCTGTATGTAAATGGGGCTTGCATTGTTTTGAGTCTAGCATGCTTAATTAACACAGAGACAACCCTAGTGTTTTGTGCCAGTAAGGCAGACAAGATTTGGCCTGTTACGTACCAGCGGTGTATATTTCAGCAGGCCCTTTTCTGTATTGTTGTTTCGATTGTGTGGTATGAATGCTGGGAACTGAAGTTTATGGGCACCTTACAGAAAAATGTACATTTCACAAGGAAAGAGCAATGCCTGCCACATTTTGAAAACAGATCTATTGTATCTCTGCCTTGTCGTGCAGAGCAGCCGCTGACAAAGGCACATTGAAAGGTGACCAGCCGAGAATGGGCTTTTCGACAGATAAGAGTGCACTTGACTCTAATTTGGTGGCTACATTACGTTCTGTCGCTGTCTGGACAGTGCTGCAGACTGACGTAAGCCATTAGCACAGGGAAAACATTTGAAGTTAAAAAATGGAATTTGAAAAGGAAAATGTGTTTTAGCAACTAATTGGGTGGAATTTAATATTTACAGGAGCAGTAAATGGGCGAAGCACTGGGTTGGAAATCAAGAGAAAGTGTCTCTGTTCCCAGCTCTGGCAGTCACCCGCTGACTTGGCCCAGTCACTTCCTCTGTTCCTCAGTTTCTCTATTTGTAAAACAGGTAATTATTATATCTCCTTGGTAAAGTGCTCTGAGATCTATGGATGAAAGTCACTATATCCAAGATTCGTATTACTAGGCACTGCACAGGTTCACACACCAACACCCTTACTTTTCATTCTAAAACAATTACCTACTCTACACGTATATTGAACCTCTGTTCAGCACAGAGTTTCTGAAGCAGGCATACAGATAGCATCGGATCAGTCCCATTAACTCATTATTTAGGAAGTCATTTAAGTGAAAGGTCTGTTTAATCAACCTGTGTGCATAAAATACTGCAGTGCAAAATGTCATCAGCATCTATCAGGGTTCTACATTGGGGACCACACTTGTAATGCTGCATTGGGCAGCGCTGTCAAGTCAGTTTTGCTAGCAGTGGTAACAAAAATATATATAAAGTGGCAATCTTAATTAAGCTGTGTAGCTCTTGCGCACCAAGGAACTCTATTTTAGTAAATAAAGACAGTTGGAGTCTACATATTTTACCCGTTGTTTTCCCACTGCTTTAGGATAGGGGAGGCATACTCAGGGTTCGGGGTGTATTCGCTGTTTCATCTGCTAGACAGACTGTTGATTTAATTCACACTGCCATTACACTTGGAATGGTAGCAGAAAGGACACCAATCTTCAGTAGTAATCAATGTATCATGAAGATGGGTTAGGTAGGCCACACAGCAGCCAGTAACCGTGTGACTGAAGGGCAAAATAGTGTTACAATTAAAATAACTTTGCAGGCCAAATTCATCCCTGATGTAAGCAGTTCGTGGATGGCAAGTCACATCAGGGGTAAACTGAGGAGGAGACAGATGTGAGTAACAAAACACTGTAACTTACGTGCACGTGGCTGTGCAAAGGAGTTTCTCCTACACTACCATTTATGTCACCTGCCCTAACCAGTATTTCTCCTGCTGTTGATGATGGCAGCCCTGACGTTTAGCCAAGGAAGTTGTGCTATTTATGCTGAAGTGTCAGTGATGTCGTTAGCAGAAACAGGGGAAGCACAGAACCTTGAACTCAGTCCTTGACAACAGCAAAGAGGAATGGATTCATCATTTTCTGCTACAATCTATACAATGGTAGTTTTTATCCTGCAGCCTTCCAGTCCTGGGTGGAACTAGAAGGCGCTGTGCTGTCTTCTAGGTGGACAGTAAAACTGCAGCTCTAACTGTTTCTGATTGTTAAAGATGCCACAGCTGCATGCACAAGTATCGGGGTGTTAATGCCGCTGTCCTGGTTACATTTCAGTGTAGATAATTACATCCTGCCCACCCTATTTTCCCCCTATTGCTTCGACTGGATACAGAAGTTTTCTTCTCTTTTACGCTATGTGGTAGGATTTACATGCACTGCTAAACAGCTGCTGGGATAGCTGCACT
>NW_020706768.1:0-1808 GCF_002925995.2 Terrapene triunguis
GAAGAGGGACCATTATGATCACATAGAATTTCACCCAGTGATTCCTGTATCTCTGCCTTGTCGTGCAGAGCAGCCGCTGACAAAGGCACATTGAAAGGTGACCAGCCGAGAATGGGCTTTTCGACAGATAAGAGTGCACTTGACTCTAATTTGGTGGCTACATTACGTTCTGTCGCTGTCTGGACAGTGCTGCAGACTGACGTAAGCCATTAACACAGGGAAAACATTTGAAGTTAAAAAATGGAATTTGAAAAGGAAAATGTGTTTTAGCAACTAATTGGGTGGAATTTAATATTTACAGGAGCAGTAAATGGGCAAAGCACTGGGTTGGAAATCAGGAGAAAGTGTCTCTGTTCCCAGCTCTGGCAGTCACCCGCTGACTTGGCCCAGTCACTTCCTCTGTGCCTCAGTTTCTCTATTTGTAAAACAGGTAATTATTATATCTTCTTGGTAAAGTGCTCTGAGATCTATGGATGAAAGTCACTATATCCAAGGTTCGTATTACTAGGCACTGCACAGGTTCACACACCACCACCCTTACTTTTCATTCTAAAACAATTACCTACTCTACACGTATATTGAACCTCTGTTCAGCACAGAGTTTCTGAAGCAGGCATACAGATAGCATCGGATCAGTCCCATTAACTCATTATTTAGGAAGTCATTTAAGTGTAAGGTCTGTTTAATCAACCTGTGTGCATAAAATACTGCAGTGCAAAATGTCATCAGCATCTATCAGGGTTCTACATTGGGGACCACACTTGTAATGCTGCATTGGGCAGCGCTGTCAAGTCAGTTTTGCTAGCAATGGTAACAAAAATATATATAAAGTGGCAATCTTAATTAAGCTGTGTAGCTGTTGCGCACCAAGGAACTCTATTTTAGTAAATAAAGACAGTTGGAGTCTACATATTTTACCCTTTATTTTCCCACTGCTTTAGGATAGGGGAGGCATACTCAGGGTTCGGGGTGTATTTGCTGTTTCATCTGCTAGACAGACTGTTGATTTAATTCACACTGCCATTACACTTGGAATGGTAGCAGAAAGGACACCAATCTTCAGTAGTAATCAATGTATCATGAAGATGGGTTAGGTAGGCCACACAGCAGCCAGTAACTGTGTGACTGAAGGGCAAAATAGTGTTACAATTAAAATAACTTTGCAGGCCAAATTCATCCCTGATGTAAGCAGTTCATGGATGGCAAGTCACATCAGGGGTAAACTGAGGAGGAGACAGATGTGAATAACAAAACACTGTAACTTACATGCACGTGGCTGTGCAAAGGAGTTTCTCCTACACTACCATTTATGTCACCTGCCCTAACCAGTATTTCTCCTGCTGTTGATGATGGCAGCCCTGACATTTAGCCAAGGAAGTTGTGCTATTTATGCTGAAGTGTCAGTGATGTCGTCAGCAGAAACAGGGGAAGCACAGAACCTTGAACTCAGTCCTTGACAACAGCAAAGAGGAATGGATTCATCATTTTCTGCTACAATCTATACAATGGTAGTTTTTATCCTGCAGCCTTCCAGTCCTGGGTGGAACTAGAAGGCGCTGTGCTGTCTTCTAGGTGGACAGTAAAACTGCAGCTCTAACTGTTTCTGATTGTTAAAGATGCCACAGCTGCATGCACAAGTATCGGGGTGTTAATGCCGCTGTCCTGGTTACATTTCAGTGTAGATAATTACATCCTGCCCACCCTATTTCCCCCGTATTGCTTCGACTGGATACAGAAGTTTTCTTCTCTTTTACGCTATGCGGTAGGATTTACATGCACTGCTAAACAGCTGCTGGGATAGCTGCACT
>NW_020706769.1:0-1052 GCF_002925995.2 Terrapene triunguis
GGGGCTTTCCCTGCACAAGCGGCGGAACAAGTTTGGGAACCACTGCTCTAAAGGAATAAATGAATCGTATTTCTCTAAACTGTCCAGGAGAGGGCTGGATATTGCAGAGGACACGATTTGGGGAAAATTCAGGATTCGGAGTATGTCAGGACTGCAAGTAGTAACTAAGGTGGTAAAAGTCACTGTGCCTCTGAAGAAGTAGGTTTTTTACCCACGAAAGCTTATGCCCAAATAAATCTGTTAGTTTTTAAGGGGCCACCAGACTCCTTGTTGTTTTTGTGGGACTGTAGACAGGCTGCTGGTGTCAGAGTTGCTGAACCAGGGTGTCTAGCACTCAGACACTCGGGGTCTGACCAGCATGCTAGTAGGCTGACTGTGAGCAGCCCGGGTTGGTAGCTACAATAGTGAAGCATTGTGAGGCACCCAAGACTACAGGGCTGACCGTGACACTACCCCTCTTTGGTCTGGATTGAACCACTAGGTGAGAGACACAGATGGTGTTACTTACCGTCCTAATAATGAGGTGACAGAACTACGGTATGAAAAGAAACAGTCACTGAGCTAATTGGATCTGAACTTTGTGACTCAGACCCCTCACTGTTAATGGATCCTGTTTTAGGGCAATCGTTAGATGGATAGTTAGGGTGGTAAGTGATGACTGGTGGATAGCAGGGAATCCTTGCATCATATATGTTGAGTGTAGCAGTGCTGAAGCAAACACTGGTAACGGGCTCTGTTGATCAGCCAGCCACTCTGTAGCTCATGCAGCAGGCATGCCCTGCACAATACAGCATGTGATAGCTATAATACACTGCACATGAAATCAATGAGATTGTAAGGGGAGGAAGCGAGTGTGGAATTTGGCCTGATTTTTTTTTTTAACCAAAACTGTTGGAATATTCTGAAAAGTGGCACTGTAGAAATGGCATGGGAGATCTCCATCTCCATAGTCGCTATAACACATTTTCTTACATTACAAATCAAAAGTTGTTTGGTTTAAGACTGCCCATCTTTTACATTAGCACAGAATCTGATAGTCAAGCTGGGATCCA
>NW_020706770.1:0-5241 GCF_002925995.2 Terrapene triunguis
AAACATGGAAGAACTCTGGTTCATATATAGGCCTAATGACGCCATCAGTTCCCTCCTTTGAGAATACTCAACAAACTTTTGGCTGAGTTTTCTCATATTCTGTAGACAAGATATGATTGAGTGCCATAAAGCTGGGGTTCTCAATGAGAGGGTATGCTGGGATTTCTGGGGAACGGGGGGCACAAAGCTTATGGAGGAGCAATTTAAAACAAGCAATCAGAAGGAGGGTGACCAGGCACAGTACCACACCTGTGAGGAGGAGACGCACAAGGCTATTTCCCAGTCCTCCCAGGTTGGGCAACCAACTCCAAAGGGAATCGAAACCTGTGGGTTCCCTTTCCTGAGCCTTCCACTGCTCAAAAGCCTGTTCGGCTGACAGGACGTGCTTGTTAATGTCCTGTGAGTTTTCTGGGACATAAGTACAACATTCACTCCCAATAAGGGCACACACTCCGCCCTGGGAGGCTAAAACATAATCTAAAGCCTGTCTGTTTTGCAGGGACAGCAACCGGAGCTGGTAAAGCTCTGAATTAAGGCTTTTCTCTATGGCCAAGGTCTCATTGGCATACTTGGTGAGAAACACAGAGAGCCTACGATAAAATTGAGCCAGTCGTCCCACCCCATAGGATGGGAGAAAGATCATACCCAATCTGTCTCCTTCTGTAATGGGCTCTGGGGTGGCATACAAAGATCTATGCTGCCTAGGGCGGCCAGGGGGCAGTTTAGGGAAAACACGAAGGGGAGGGGCAAGATATCCTAGGTAGCAGCTTCCATACCACCGATGCGGTAACCACTTGTAGGCAGAGGTACCGCAAATATAAAAGGAGTGGCCATTCCCTACCAAGCCATTATAACCGCTACTCCACTTATTTGCTTGTCTGTCATTAAACGATCCGAACCGGGCGGTAGAGTTGGATTTGCCTTTAACATAGACAGGGATGGAAGTGTCACTGTCAGGGGATAAATAATACTGACAGGTGCTATTCCCAGCAAACCAGGTGTGATTGCTGGACTTAAACTGTCGATAGTACACCAAACCAGGGGCCACTGGCCGCAACCTAATAGGAGAAGGGATATACGTTGAGTTGGCCTGCGGCTTCCAGGGGTCGTCCCTTAACGCATACTGGGACTCAATGGTACAGTTCTGTGACAAAGGGGTACCCGAGGCATTTTTCCCCCTACTGAACCATCCCCAACAGATATCTGACCAATTCTGGGGAACTACCCTCCAGGGTAACCCTGCAGCATGGTGCGGGATTTGGGAGCATACCCAGCAGTTAGAGAGGTTAAACTCTTGGGCAAAGCAAACCTTCAGGGACTCATATGTGTTTGTCTCTAAGTTAGTAGGGATTCCTTTCCATCCTGCATGTGCCTGGGGGGAAACGGGAGTTAACAAGAGGAGTGTCTCTATGGCAAAGAGTACCACTGTGGCAGACCCTAGACCTGAACTCATATTGGGCAGGTGACCCTAGGGCCTAACAATCACAATTCCCCAAATACCCACAAAATAACAATTACCAATAGTAAGCAGATTAAAAACAACAGGGTCCAGGCCACCAGGTTAGGCCGGCCCTGTGAAAATAAACACAACCAACGCTCAGAGGTCTCACGGGGAGTGCGCTGTGACTGTCCAAAGAGAGCACAGGGCATTCCCAGCAGACACTATTGTCGCCTGAATAACAGCTTAAGTCCCAGATCGTCGCTGGCAGTCTTCTCTGCAGACTGGACGGTCCACCGTTCAGGAGTAGGCACTGCTTTCAGGCGAGAGTGATGAATCCAGTTCTTGTGTCCCTCAACCTTTGCCGCTGTATGGGAGACCAGCAGGACGGTGTGAGGTCCCTTCCACTTCTCTTGGAGAGGCTCGTCCTTCCAGGTCCGAACGAGTACGGAGTCACCTGGCTGCAAGGAGTGGATCGGGGCATCCAGCGGGAGAGGCTGCAAATCTTTGGTATACCTGTGGAGAGAACAAAGAACAGCAGACAGAGAGCACATGTACTGAGATAAGAAGCCACACCCCATTTCCCACTCCCCTGCCAGAACCGGTGTACCATTCATAGGCCATGCCCTTCCAAACATAATCTCGAAGGGACTGAGCCCTAACCTGCCCTTAGGGAGAGCGCGAATGCGGAGCAAAACAAGGGGCAAAGCATCAGGCCACTTAAGGGAAGCCTCTTGGCAGACCTTTGAGAGGTGCCGCTTAAGAGTCTGATTTGTACACTCCACTACCCCACTGGCCTGCGGTCGCCATGGCGTGTGAAGCTTCCAGGGAATCTGTAGGGCATCCGATATCTTCTGAACGACTTGGGATGTGAAGTGTGTTCCATTATAAGATTCCATCCACTAGGAGAGCAATCTGAGCCTTACTCTGTGCTACTCGATATCCTCGGAGTCCAACAAAGTTCAGGAGGCTCACAGTGGCTTTAAGGCAAGAGGTTAGACCCACAGCAGCAATTAACAAGTCATCCACATATTGCAGGAGGAGGACTTTGTCCTCGTTGTCCCACTCCTCCAAGTCTCTAGCCAGGGCCTGGCTGAAAAGGGTGGGGGAATTTTTAAACCCCTGGGCCAGCACTGTCCAGCAAAGTTGCTTTCTAACCCTCCTTCTGTCCTCCCACTCGAAGGAGAAAATCTCCTGTGACTGGGGGTCAACCGGAATCGTGAAGAAAGCATCCTTTAAATCCAGGACTGAAAAATGGGTGTACTGCCCCCCTATAGAAGCCAACAATGTATACGGATTGGGAACAAGGGGGTGTAGAGTCTTAACCCGCTCATTAACTGCCCTCAGGTCCTGGACCAGCCGGTATGTGCCATTGGGCTTTTGTACAGGCAAGATAAGAGTGTTCCAAGCTGACTGGCATTCTCGAAGTACCCCGCACTTTAGGAACTGGTCTATAGTTTCCTGCAGTCCCTCTCTGGCCTCCTTTTTGATTGGATACTGCTTGATTCGCACTGGACCTTTTCCTGGCAAAAGCTGAACAGTAATAGGAGTATGATGGGCTGCCTTTCCTGGGATCCCTGATGCCCATACCAGAGGAAAAACCCGCTTCTCCCACTGACTCCACTCTGGGGCTTGCATAGCTGAGGGCTCAATTGCAAGTGTCGTTATCCAGGCATTCTCTGGGGGTAAGGTGAGGCTTATTTCATCTTGAGTGAAATGCAGGGTAGCACCTAAGCGACAAAGCAGGTCCCGTCCCAATAGAGGCGTTGGACAATCGGGGAGGTAAACCAGTTTGTGAGATAGAGTTCTGTTTCCCAAAGCACATTCCGCTGGGGCATATACTGGGCACTTAGTTCCTTTCCCTGTTGCTCCCACCACAGTGAGGGAATCTGCCACAGGCAGCTGAAGGGGTTGGTTTACAGCAGTTCGTGCAGCTCCAGAGTCTATTAAAAAGTCTATGTCTGAATCTCCCACCCGCATTTTTACTCGGGGTTCCGGGGGCAGGATAGTCCGTCTCCCCTGACACCCCTATTCTTGATCCTCTGCTGCCATCATAGGGGTACTTTCCCTTTCAGGGCACTCATTTTTCCAATGTCCCTCCTTTCGGCATATGGCACACTGATTGCGACCCAGACGCCTTTCTTGTAAGCCAGGGCGCCCACGCCCACGTCCTCTCATTCCCCGGCCCCTTCCACCTTCCTGAAATCTTCCCCTGCCACCAGCCTGTACTGCTGCAACCATCATTTTCACTTGCCTCTTTTCCTTTTCTCCTTCCCTAAGGCTGTAAGCCCTGTTTGCAGTTTCCAGAATCTGTGCCATTGTCATGCCCATCAAATCCTCCTTTTTCTGCAGTTTCCTTTTAATATCAGGGGCAGCACGACTGGTAAAGATACCCTTTATAATTGCCTCAGTAGCCTGATCATTGGGGTTTGCATTAGTAGTTTGCCTGATGGTATCCCGAATACGCTGCAGAAAAGCAACCGGACTCTCCTTTGGCTCCTGTACTAGCTCATACGGCTTAGCCCAATTGTTATGTCTGACAGCTGAGTGTCGGAGACCATGTAATAGGAGCTCCTTGTATACAGTGAGACGGGTGAGATCTGCCGGCACGTTGGGATTCCACTGGGGGTCTGCTGTAGGGACCTGAACTGCAGCAACAGGGACGTTTGCTGCGTTTGCCTCATGTCTATGCTGTGCCTCCTCCCGTGCCTTAGACACAACCTGATTTCGCTCCACCTCAGACAGCAGAGTCCGCATAAGGACATTACAGTCATCCCAATCAGGTTTATGACTCGCCAGACACCCTTCAAAAACCGAGATAAACTTGCTTGGATTCGTAGAGAATTCCCCTGCCTGTGTCTTAAAAGCTGCCAGATCCACCGGATTAAAAGGCACATGGGTGTAAACCTGCATTGTAGTGGCTCGGCGATTATCTGTTCCAGGGCGGGCTATCCGAGTCTCAGTAATCAGTGGATAGAATCCCACCGAGGGGGCAATCTCTGGGACCTGAGGCACCCTGTCTTTATATGGTGGGGGTGTTGGAGCCGAAGGGGACACCGACTCTGCCATCACAACCGGGGGAGGGTTCTGGGGACTAACAGTAGTTACTACCGAACCTGTCGGAGTCAAATTACACCTTTGCAAAAGATCTGACCTATTTCTTAACAACATAAACAACTGTACATACATATGTTCATTCCATTTACCCGTACGCTGACAAAACAAAAGCAATTGAAGGACCGTATTATAATTAAGTGATCCCTCCGGTGGCCACCTTTCCTGGTCCTCTAGCTGATATTGAGGCCAGTCTACTGTACAGAATCTTTTCAGTTTACTTTTAATCAACGGATCCGATCCAAACACTTTCCAGTTCACCAGAATGCATTCTAAGGGTGTACACCTTGCCCTGCCTACAGTACTCTGCCCCTGCCCCATATTAGGGAGACTCTGGGCGTCCCCAAGTCAAAACAGGTAGACACTGGGCGTCCCCAGGTCAAGACAGATAAAGTCCCCACTGGACTATTCCTACCTTATCCACAGGACCGGTTCCCCACCGTCGCCCACAGCTGCTTCTCCACTACTCAAGCGCGTTGCACCGTTGTGCCCTCCGGGGTCGACCAAACCACGTCTCCGCCGAGGCCCCCGATGAAATCACCGGTGCGCGCTGGGCGTCGGTCGTCGCCGCAATCCGTCGACCTCTGAGAGGGGTCCGGGCAAGGCTAAATTTCCGCCTCGAGCCCCACGTTGGGCGCCAAGACTGTTGCTGGCACAGAGGTGCCCGAGGCAAAGCAACAGGGGTTCGT